>NC_089808.1:850000-892500 GCF_029633855.1 Hoplias malabaricus
GTTTGAAAGACAGGTCCAGAGAGGCGTAGACCAGTAACGCTCTTTCGGACACAGATCTTATTTTTCCAGCTTTGCAAAAAATTGCTCTTCACAAATCCGTGCCGCCCTTGTTATTAAAACCTGGGTAATTTATGCAGTTATGAAGGGCAAAGTGAGACAAGCAGGAAAAAGTGCAGAGCTGTAGATCAGAATGACAGAAGTTAGAGCTTTTTTTCTGCTGTTTTTGGGCAGGTTTGCATCGGTCAATTGACGCAAAAGCTGAAGAACCGGGAGAATCAGGGTCAGTGTGAGTCACGGGGACTGTGAGAGTAAACAAAAGAGACAGGGAGAAGAGGAGAGAATTCCAGAAGCGTAGAAACTACACCAGTGAGATCTGTGTTACACACCCACTTATTGACACTTGAGTGAAAGAAAGCAAACACCTACACACATCAACCTCCAGAGCCCAGACACATCCTTACTTTCCCTGGCATCCCTCTCTAGATCACCCCACACACACACCCTCCCTCTCACTTTCCCTCTGCCTGCTTCTCTTCCGCTCTCTTTATATTCTCTATTCCTCCCTTAGATTCACTCCACATTCTACCTCCCAATTCGTCCCTCTGTTTTTGTCACCAGTAAGAGCAAGTTTGGAGTTGAGGCTGGGAAAGTCTTCACAATTGCTCTGATCATCACTCACTCCATAAAGAAAAGAAATAAACACACACAGTCCTTTTCAGACCATTTCCTCAAGAGCAGCCAAGAAACATACCAATCAATCTGGCTCCAATGTTCTCTCTCTCTCTCTCTCTCTCTCTCTCGCCATCTGCCTGTCTCACACCCAGTCTCTCTCTCTCCATCTTTCACCCACACTAACACTCATTTGGTGCCATCTCTGTACTTCTCACCATCTCTCTCTCTCTCTCTCTTTCATCCACCCTCAAATAGAAGAGGGCACTTTTCCAACTTTTAACTCTAGCCCAAAAAATATATTTTTATCAGTCCGCTCCTACACTATTCACAGACGGGGAGTCATTTTGTGGAGAGAAAAAAAGAGAACATTTGAAATTTCAAGCCCAAAGTAGTTAAAATACACTCATAAACCTAAATATAATACACAAACATACATTAATATGGTGTATGACAAGTCAGAGAGTGAAGCCATGGAAAAAGGAGCATTTGTTACATGTAGGAGAGGGGAGGGGGGGTAGAGACGAGGTTGTGCCCACGTTAGGCCAATGCTGGGTTGGCTCCTTTTCAACATTCACAGCCAGTGCGCTACATTCCCTCCCAACACCACAGCCACGCTGTCAACCTAATGTGAAAAGCTCATGTACTGCAGAAAAGGCTTCTCTAATTCAAGCTCTAGCTTCATTAACTACAAAAGAAACCGTAGCGCTAATGCTAGGTAAATCAGGGAGAAATATTAAACAAATATAAAAATCTCCTACAAGGAATATACACACAAGCAAGTTCACATGCAATAAAAAGATATAATACAAGCACGTCTGACACACAACCCCACAAACCCACGTGAGTGCCTCCAATGACAAGTGAAAATGAGGTTTAAATACACAGCCATGTTTCTGTGGCTCAGAAACAACAGGAAGCCTGTTTTTTTTCTTTTGGCATCAGAATAAACTGAATGAAGATGACCTACTGCTGCATGATGCAAATAAACATTTATTAACTCTGGAATACACTCAGGAAACAAAAAAGAGTTTAACACCAGAGACTGATCACAAAGCAAATGGTTATGATATTTGGAATAGAGAACTTTCCATGCCGTTTAATCATTGCTGTTGGCAGCATAAAGCAGACAGGTGCCATATGTACCCAAGTGGTGCCAGGTGGGCATGAATAAATAGCGGAAGTACACCAGTGCCTCATAAAATGTCATTAAGTAATAGGCTGTATTCAATTTATTAACACAAGCTCTTGCTAAATACTGACAAACATCAGATAGGGAACAAAGGGACTAGAACAAAGACACGTACACATGAAAACAACTATATAACTCTGCCAATCTTCGTTAACCACTTATTGATGTGCTGCATGCTGTAATTTAAACCAATTTGAACTAAAGAAACCCGATTTGAACAAAGCAGTGAATTAACTGATGTTTATCTCCTACAGCTGAGATCATAACGACTCTTACCTGTACCGTCTTTGTTGTTGCCACTTCCTTGTTGTGATCGTAGCTCCTCTGACTTGTAGAAGTCAATGCTAGCATAGGTGTTTATGTTTGAAGCACTGCTGTTTGTACCGCCATTTCCTCCAGCACCTCCAGCAACTCCACTACCCAAAACGGAGAAGAGTCTTGCTGCGGGTGTCTGAGAAGCAGTCTGCACATCTACACCTGGGGGTGGCCTCTCCTTGGTGACCAAGTCTAAGTCTATGTAGTTGAGTCCTTGCTCCACAGATGTAGTTTGTGTAGCGGGAAGGCTAGTTAGCCCAGGGTTGGCGTATTGCGCAGGGATGTCTAGTGAAGTGCCACTGCCCCACAACACACCATCTAAACCAAGTCGGCGCGCCATAGCTTGGGTGTGTTCACTGAATACGGAAGTGGTGGAGGAAGAGCTTGCAGGGCACGAGGACACTGAGGAAGGGGCCAGAAATGTCTCAGAACAGTGTCTGCGGCGACCTTGAGGGTCTGCGCGAATTACCTTGGCACCTTGATCTGGGTTGGGGCCTTTGGAGAGTGGAAAATCTAAGCTAAGACCCAGGCCCATTTTGGAACCTATGGGTTCGGGTCTGTCGGGTAAGGTGGCTTTAGGTGGGGTGGAGCTGACTTTGGTACCTGAAGTCAAACCAAAGGCCATTTCTGTATAATCAGCACACACTATAGGAGCGTCCTCTGACTGAGACTCTGTCACGTGCCTCCTGCTATTTCCCATTTCTGCCTCGGCCTCTTCTTCATTTTGAGGAGTCGATCTCCGCTCTTCCCATGTTTTGGGTGCTGCTGCAGGTGGCGTTGGTGGAGTGGGAAAAGATGGGAAACCAATGAGAGTGAGGGGGAAGGTTGTGGATGAAGGGGAAGGTGAGGCTCCCAGCTCCATGTTGACGTATTCAGAAACTGTAGGTGGGAGAATAGAGGTAGAAGGGGTATGGGAAAGAGGTAAGAAACTAGCTACACAAGATGTAGGCCTTAGCATGCTATGATTGGAGCTGGAAGGAATAGAGCCACTTTGCTTTAGTCCTTTAGATCCACTGGCTCCTCCTTTAATGCTTCTCTCACTCTTAAACTCAATGCTGACATATTCACCAGGACTTTTGGGCTCAGGTGGGAGAGGAGTCTCACGAACCCTGGGCAGAGTGTTGGCTTTTGAGATGTCCACAAATAGGCTGAGAGGCCTGTTTCTCTGGCCCTGCCCTTGTTTTTTTGTCCCAGATCCCCATTTTTGGTGCAAGGCACTGATGTCCTTCACTCGTGCCCCTGGTACGGCTTGTGTCGTATGAAGAGGTTTCTCCTCACCCTCGCCAAGACTCTCACTGCTGGCTGAACTGGATGAATATGATGAGGAGGAAAGAGAGAGGTGCCGTCCCACTCCAGGGTCTTGATGTTGAGAGGGGACCCTACCATTGCCAAGACACTGACCATCGCCATTTGCACCGTCGCTCCCTAAGCACTTTCCTCTCTCTGACCCATCATCAAAGTGAGCTGGGGTGTTGTGCTTGTAAGAGCGGGGTAGAGAGTAATAAGAATATACCATTTTTGGAGGGGGGTGCTGAGAATGCTGGTCAGATGGGGTGAAGGGCTCATGAGGAGGTGGTGTGCTGTTGGCAGATCGGGCACTGATAGGTGACATGTTCATATAATCACTGCCAGCTCTGCTGTCTGAGCTGTTACCACCAACCCATGCCGCTGGAACACCACGTTGGTCTGGGGAGCAGCTGTTATTGGGGGACATCATCATATATCCATCTGTGCCAGAGACAGGCAAATGGATCTGCTGAGGAAGAGAAATACTGTTGTTGGGAGTCATGGCCATGTAGTCATCAGAGGTCTTAGAATCAGAGTCAGACACTGCTACAGACATAGAATGAGACAGGATCACTGGGGAAGCTGTTACCCCTGGGAGCATGGACATGTACCCGTTGTCAACGGCTCCATTACCACCCCTGGTATCATTCGATACACCACTTGCAGCTTCACCTTTGGACTCAGATACATCTATATATCCAGTTCCACCAGGAGTTTCTGAATCCTGACGAGAGGTGAAGGACTCACGGCTGGTGCTTCGAGACATGATGGCATAGTCGTCTTCCTCAACTTCCAAGTCTCCTCCTTTACGGTGTGGCGCAAGTCTTTCGAGAGCCATCGGTGGCAGGGATGCCCTTTTACTCATTAACCTACGTTCAGCTTCACTTTCCCGGCTAGAGGAGCGTCGCAGGACCCTTCTGGTTGGGGGTAAAGAGTTCTGTGTTGGCAGTGATTTGGATGCTCCTCTCTGTGCCATAAGGATGTAATTGGCTGCTTCATCTCCAAGAGACTGTCCACCTGAGCTACATGAAGACCCTTCCTGAACAGTTGGAGTCAGCAGGGAGTGCTCTCCTGGACTCGAGCCATATTCATCTGAGGAACCATAGTCACTCAGTGACCCTGAAACAGAGGGCTGGCGAAGTGAAATTCTACTGTAAGAGCCACCGTTTCCACTCACTCCACCGCTTCCTGACATCCCAGCACCCAGTCCCCCATAATCAGCCCCATTACTTGAGTCTGAGTTCTGGGCAGCTGGAGAGGCTGGGTTGGAGATGGATCTTATCAGAGAATGCTGAGTCTTCATAGGGGTTGGAGCACGTACAGAAGTAGATCTGAGGATGGGGGTGCTAGTACAGGAGCCATTCATGGTGGGACTTGAACTAGAAGCAACACTTCCAGCCCCAGGACTTGCTCCCTCCTCTACCTTTCCTCCATCGCTGGAGGTGCGACCTCTTGGAAAGCTATGCCGGGGTGTAGGGGATGCGCTGTTGCTGTTCCCACCCCCACATCCTCCAGCACACCCTGGTGGTTCTGTGCGAGGTCGCCTGATGAATCCTACCTGACTGGGTGGTGGGTTTGGGTGATGACGGCGAGATGGAACGCTGATCGGATTCGAAGCTGTAGCGCCTCCGCCACCACCTGCCGCAGCTGACTGTGATTTACTGCGTTGGCGAAACTCCTCGCTAAGTGCTTTCATGGCTTCAAGTAGAGTCTCATGCATGTTCTGTGCCACAACCGAATCCTCCACCTGCATCCAAAACTCTCCAGGACCAGTCACTGCCGATCTGCCAACTTCCACAAAGAAGAAATTCTCAGAGTGGCCACAACGTCTCACATTCATTAGCTGCAATACTACAGCTGCGGCATCTGAGTTAAGCTTGACGAAGTTGACTGTTTTCTCTGTTAGGCATAGACGGTAGATACCAACAAGGTTTTTGGCCTGGCCTAATCCTTTAGGCCATACCTTAACTTGCCAGACTTCCTTGAAAGCAGGCCCAGGAGATGGCACTCCATAGTCTCCAGCATTAACGTCACATATTGCTTTACCTGCAGAGATAAGGGATGGATATTAATTAGTACATTATATGTGGTAAAATTAGACAGACATTTTATATGATGATTATATTTTTATATGTTTTAAATAAGTGTATTTTTTAGATGTTTCTAGATCAAGTGACAATATTCTTTTTCCATTTATCGATGAGAAATATTAGACTGTCATGCCCTCGTCCTGTCAGGTCTGTTTTCCCCGCCATGTGCTCTCTCTGCACATGGCTCTGTCTGTTATTGTCCTTGTCTCTGCCCTAGTCCCGCCTTTGTTCCGCCTCCTCATCTGTGTCTCATTTGTTACTCTGCCCTCTCATTATCTGTCTCAGGTGCGTCTCGTCTGTGTTTTGTATTTAAGTCCCCTTCCCTCACTTCCTCTTGTCGGACATTTCACCTTGGTTGTGTCTCGTATCCAGTTGTTTCATTTCTAAGTCGTATCGTTCCCGTCAGTTTGTCTGTTCCTCGTTTTGTCTCGTTCGTGCCTCGCTTCATTTCCTGTCATTGTTTTGTTTCTCCGTCGTCATCGAGTCTCACGTCTGTCTGTTTCTACGTTCCCTCGTTTTGGTTTTTGCCCCAGTCCCAGTCTTTGTTTCGTTATTCCCTTTTGTAAATAAAGTAACTGTGTTTTAGCGTGTGCGTCCGTCTCCGTCAGTCCGCCCTCTGCGAGTCCCTGACATAGACATTGACTTCATGAGGCATTTTCTTGACACATTTAAATTAATTTGCCTACAAACGCCTACATTTGAAACAGGCTAAACAGAATATCCATAAACTAAAATGTGGACATAGCATTGGTCCGCATTATATTATATTCTACACTACACTAAACTAAGAAAATGGTGCAACACGGAGGTGGACAAAGGTCATTAATAGATGGGCTACACAGGGAAATGAGCCGTTGCTAACAAACCTGCACACTGAATTAAATTCAGGTACAATATCAAACATGCCCCCCACTTGGCTTTGGTATCCAAACACTTTAGTTGTTTAACATTTACACACTATGGTCTATAAGTGCAGGACACACAAGAGGACCTCTGAAACAACCTTCCTCTTGAGAGCAAACATGACCTTCCCTCTCAACTCTGCTACAGGACTGAGAAGAAGGGTAGAGGCCCAGCTGTAGTCGATCAGTACTTCCCTTGCAGATATGTAAGCTGAGTTTGGTGATAAACTTGCTCTGCGGTTTTGACTCAGGAATGAACTGTTTCTTTAAACAAACACTACAAGCAGTGAGCGGCTCAACAAAAAAAAAACATACACCTCTATGTCCAAAAACAGCTGACACCTGCATGTTCCAAATCAGTGATCCCCAACCACCCCTGTGACATTCTTACTACACCCACCTGCATGGAACATCCAGACTTTAGGGCATGCTTCAAAGAATAATAACAACAAGAAAACTACTATATGGCTGTGGAAAAAACGAGAAAATAACTATAACAAAGAACTGCTGGGGTACTGTGTCTGAGCAGAGTCCTAGCACAAGCTTCCTAGTGATAAACAGAGCCAGAAAACTGGAATGTCATATTACACAATGTCAAATTATTATCACATTATTCAGTGATCAATGTCCAGTTTTCTTTATCTTGTGTACAGGTCCAACTAGTGCAACTCAACTAGAACTGAACTAGTCATTATACAGCATTTTACATTTATTGAATTTTATTGCACTGTATTTATTTGTATCTGTAGTTTGTTTGTTACCAGAAATTCTTTTACAAATCGTCATTTTGACAAGTGCAGTGTTCTGTGTTTTACAAACTCCATGTTGTGTATGTTTGTAAGGGTAAATATGATAAAAACATATATGTTATAATGGGGGGGGGGGGGGGGGCACAGTGGCGCAGCAGGTAGGTGTCGCAGTCACACAGCTCCAGGGACCTGCTCCGGGTGACTGTCTGTGAGGAATGTGGTGTGTTCTCTCTGTGTCTGTGAGGGTTTCCTCCGGGTGACTGTCTGTGAGGAGTGTGGTGTGTTCTCCCTGTGTCTGTGTGGGTTTCCTCCGGGTGACTGTCTGTGAGGAGTGTGGTGTGTTCTCCCTGTGTCTGTGTGAGTTTCCTACGGGTGACTGTCTGTGAGGAGTGTGGTGTGTTCTCTCTGTGCATGCATGGGTTTCCTCCGGGTGACTGTCTGTGAGGAGTGTGGTGTGTTCTCCCTGTGTCTGCGTGGGTTTCCTCCGGGTGACTGTCTGTGAGGAGTGTGGTGTGTTCTCCCTGTGTCTGCGTGGGTTTCCTTCGGGTGACTGTCTGTGAGGAGTGTGGTGTGTTCTCTCTGTGTCTGTGTGGGTTTCCTCCGGGTGACTGTCTGTGAGGAGTGTGGTGTGTTCTCCCTGTGTCTGCGTGGGTTTCCTCCGGGTGACTGTCTGTGAGGAGTGTGGTGTGTTCTCCCTGTGTCTGCGTGGGTTTCCTTCGGGTGACTGTCTGTGAGGAGTGTGGTGTGTTCTCTCTGTGTCTGTGTGGGTTTCCTAAGGGTGACTGTCTGTGAGGAGTGTGGTGTGTTCTCCCTGTGTCTGTGTGAGTTTCCTCCGGGTGACTGTCTGTGAGGAGTGTGGTGTGTTCTCCCTGTGTCTGCGTGGGTTTCCTCCGGGTTACTGTCTGTGAGGAGTGTGGTGTGTTCTCCCTGTGTCTGTGAGAGTTTCCTCCGGGTGACTGTCTGTGAGGGGTGTGGTCTGTTCTCTCTGTGCCTGCATGGGTTTCCTCCGGGTGACTGTCTGTGAGGAGTGTGGTGTGTTCTCCCTGTGTCTGCGTGGGTTTCCTCCGGGTGACTGTGAGGAGTGTGGTGTGTTCTCCCTGTGTCTGCGTGAGTTTCCTCCAGGTGCTCCAGTTTCCTCCCACAGTCCAAAAACACATATTGGTAGGTGGATTGGCGACTCAAAAGTGTCTGTAGGTGTGAGTGAATGTGTGAGTGTCTGTGTTGCCCTGTGAAGGACTGGCGCCCCCTCCAGGGTGTATTCCAGCCTTGCACCCACCGCGACCCTGAACTGGATAAGAGTTACAGATAATGAATGAATGAATGTTATAATGGATTGTACATGTTAATTCCTGTCGTATGCTGTGTCTGTGAATTCACGTACAGATAAATTGAAACTTTTAAGAAGAGTTGCTGATATGTTATTGATTAAAGCATTTGTGGTCCAGCCCGTACCTGACAGTGAACTGAGTGTGATGTGGCCCACTACCCACACTGAGTTTGACAGGTCTAGTTTAGTGTATTTAACACTAATGCACAGTACTGCGTTTTTTTCCAATGAACTGCCCTGTGTCCTGGTATGTTTATGGTGACATAATGCTATTTTGCGTGTGTTAGTTAAGTACTCGCATATTAACATAATCTCATAGTAAAGGTCCATGTGCAACCAATGTATTCATTTATACAGTTTTAGAGTTGTACTATTTAAAGCTAAATACCCTCACAGTCAGATCAGATTTCTTCCTGGGTTTGATCTTCAGACATTTGGTAAATAGTTCATAAAGCAAAATGTGTGCTTGGGGCTAAGCCCTGGGTGTCCTAGCAGTCTAGCCACACCCCTGTTCAGGTAAACACCAGTGCCAGGGCAGCTGTTTAACCAGCGTGAGCAAAAAACACGCACAGTCTGACCAGCTCGATTACTCACTCTCTCTCTCTCTCTGTCTGTCTCTACATGTGTTGACAAAACAGCCTTAAGAATCTTGTGTGTCCATCAACTAAACACACAAGACATACGTCCTCCTGTGGTAATTTACTCCATTAATCTTAAAATATGTATTGTTTGTGTGTCTTTCTCTTAATCTGTGGTGACCTCTCCAACTGCCTCTTGTTTATTGAAGTAGCGTATCATTAAACCGGAGAGCGTGTTTTTCTGTGATCTACCTCCAGCGTTGATAATCACATAAACAAGGCTTGTTTTTACATTTGCAGGCATGTGTGTGTGTGTGTCTGTGTGTGTGTGTGTGTCTGTGTCTGTGTGTGTGTCTGTGTGTGTGTTTTGTTTCCTAACCCTCAGTGGCTTGGCTGTTGTATCTATAAGGGACAGGTAGTAGGAGGCCCACGTTTTGCTGCCTGTTTGTATAATTGTATGAATGAAACATTGCTATTTTAGTTTTTTTACTCTCATTTCACTCCTCTATTCTCAGGTTGACTGAGAACGTATGTGCATAGCAGGATACTGCATTTCTTTTCAAGGCTCTGTGTGTGTGTGTGTGTGTGTGTGTGTGTGTGTGTGGTCGAATGTCCTGTCACTATTTGTGTGTCTGTGAAGACATTTAGCAGGAACACTATATATCCCTGTATTTACTGTTTGTGTTTTTATGCCTCTCCATGTGTCCAGTGCAAAAAAATAGGGAGAGACAATGAGAACCATCTGGAGAAAAGAGCACACTGCACACACTGCTGAAGACAAAGGGCTCTCTAAACGGACTCACTACTCCACCACCATTTGCCCAAATTTAAATGTTTTCTTTGGTCTTACAATCTTTTCCCCACTTTATTCGTCACAAATTATACTATTAACTCATTAACTGTTGGTGCTTTTCCACTGCGTGATGGGGCTCTATTTGCTTGGTATGTGGTTGGTGTTCTACGAGAATCCTGAAATGTACTTGGTGACATTGCAAATCACCGTCTCCAACGAGAACTGCACATGTTTGCAAACCACAACAGTGGTGGTAATGTCAGCTGTTGTTTACTCATTGTGTATTCGTGTGTTGCTTGTGTTTTTTTGGGATTGAACACAGCTCTGCGCCCCAGTTTCTTCAGATGAGTTTTTTCATTCCTTGTTGCACCATATGGCTCTTGCTGGACGTTTTTCTACCTCACCTCCAGGAAATATTTCAAACTCATAATTTTACATGCTGCTGTTCCGAGTCGGACAAAAACAAACGTGAACTCTTGTGGCTTGAAGATGACTTTGGTGCTGGATTTTTGTGATTTACAAGTATCTCTGGCCAATCAGCGCTCTGCAATATTTACATAAAGTTTAGTCCCTATTCAGCTCACTTGGAACAAGCAGGGACTGAAACACGTACTTGGTTCCAGTTACTAGAACGGAAAAGCGCAAAAACAGAGTAGAACTGAGTCAAGTAGAATAGGTACCATGCAGTCAAAGACAACACAGACAACTCTGGAAAATGAGGGCATGTATTCGCTTATTCTGAGACATGAACCCCTAACACAACACCACTGTAAATATCATCACGGTAGGAGGAGAACCCTTACTGCGTGGCTCTCATCAGCTAACATACCCTTAAAACTTTTTGTATGACGCTTGTAATGAGGTTAGATGATGGGCCATCTTACCCACCCATAAGATACAGGCTGTTATACTTAGGCATATGCAGCTGTTCTATTACACACTACAAATCAAATATATTTCCAAGAAAATTGATGCCTAACCGCTGCTTCAGAGAATAATGAGTGTGTACCACAGCAGAGAGAGTCATTTCTACATTAATCTCAACCAGAGATCAGTTAGTTTTATTGGTTTCTGAATAATTCCATAAGGGTTTTATTTTGGTCATTTTCACTGTAATTAAAAAAAAAGACAAACAGTAAAAAAGTGTGTTTTTCTTATTTTATAAATTTCCAATTAATTGAAAAGAGCCTTTCCTCAAAGAGACTGAGTTCGGGGGCATTTTGTGGAACAGTAGTTTTGCTCGAGTGAGTGTCTGTGTTGTTGTATGTTCTTGGGTGAAATTAGTAGCTAGTGTTTAAAATGTCACAAAAACAGATAAACAAGACAGATATTATTCTCCCTCTGTCGCTCTCTCTCTCTCTCTCTCTCTGTCTCTCTGTGAGAGAGACAGAGAGAGAGAGACACAGAGAGAGAGAGAGACAGAAAGGGAGAGAGAGAGAGAGAGAGAGAGAGAGAGACACAAAGACAAAATACGACGTGAAGAAAGAGAAACAGGGAAAGACTTAAAGGTGAGAGTTTGAGAAATAGAGAGAAAAGGTTTAGTAAATAACAGACAGCTCCAAGTTAAACCATAGCTCTGAGTGGACCACACACACACACACACACACACACACACACACACACACACAGCACTTTTGTGTTATTCCGAAGGAGCCTTTTTACAGTGTGTGCAGTGTTTACCTAATGAAAGCCTGCTTCAGATCCATTTTACATAAGCACACAGCACTTCAGCTGGCAACGCTGCTCTCAGAGCTTTGATCTAAGAACACGATGTGTCACAGGTCCCTCCTGTTCACAACAGTGCCTCGCTGTCAGATTACACACACACACTGCTACACTCAGCTCAGACTAAACCCGGCTGGAGCTATGATAAATACCACAGTGAATACACACATCTTAACAAAGTAGCTGCTGATTTGCACTAAATAGTGGGAGGTCAATATCTGGGCCGCTCTGGTGAAAATAATACATCGATTAGTGAAATAGCTATTTAGGGTGGAGACATTGTGGACATGTGCACATAGGCCACATTAATGTCTATGGACCAGCATGAAATGAACGGGAATGGATGTACTGGAGCAGCTGCACATGAGCTTAAAGTCATAACGCCAAGCTTGAAAGGTATAAACCCCAGGCATTAGGCTTTGGAGCAATGGAAACGTGTGGGAGCACCTCTTGGAAGAGTTAAAGTGGTTTTATGTGTTTCAGAAAGATTCTCAGCACCAGTAACTGATCTCACGAACGATTTTTCTGCAGAAAAGGGGAATACAATCTCTATTTAGAGCCTTGATTTCATGAGAAACACTGCGTAAACAGGCGTCAAAATCAAGGATCAAAAGGTGAAAGGACAGGGTGCCCTTCAAATAACTTTTCAGCTGTTGAATCTGTGAGGAACGAATCAAAAAGGAATGAAGAGAGCACCCGTGTGAAATGTACCTTCCTCTGCATGCTGTGTACATTTGAACATGAACACGATCAGCTGTTGACATCGGTATCATCACGTCTCAGGATCAGAACGTTCTAAAGTGACAGACAACATCAAACTCATTCTGATCACGTCATGGAGAAGATCTGAAAGTTATAATGAAGTCTTTAGCTAAACACTGCCCTGATGTCTCCATAAAAGCTTGCTAATACACACACACTCACACAAATTGCTGTTTTCCCCGAACTCTGACGCTAAAAACGATGACTCCTGACTAGAGAAAATTATAATGTGGTCATGTTTGTGTAGTGCAACAACAACAGTCAAATGTGTGTCAAAACATACAATGCTCAACAGTGCACTTTCATTCAGCTCAATTACGGAGAGGACAGGGCACTCTGTACAAAACTAGGCTACGATTAGTTTTGCTATAAGGCTTCACTTATATCTGGTTAAAATACCTCACACACACACACACACACACACACACACACATGCAGAGAAAACACACATCACTGCCTTCTCCTGGTTCATTCCTATCCAACTATTCGGCCTTTGATTTCCCCTTGAGTCTGCAGCGAGGGAGTAGTCTACCTCCACCACTGGATCAGATTAAATATGTGATTAGTGCTCAGCCTCAACTACTTCCTCATTCCTTAATGCTGTTCCGCACACAGCACTGTTTTTATAGCGTCTCAGAACTCAGGCTTGTTTCATCTCATCTGGGCATCCTTCCGTCTTCAGGTGACAATGGTGCAGCATCTAAGAGTTTTAAAGTTTATTAAGCAGAGTCCTGCTCTGGAGCGGCACTCTCTGCTGCACTTGATCAGTGTTGACTGCTGGACTGTTTGTTGTGTTTCTTACCTCCTCTGCTTCTTGTGCACCTCGCCTGACAGTAAGACGCCAGCCTAGGCGATCTCCTGCACAAACTGGAACTGGACGGCTTTGGGGATGTGTCCCGGATCCATTCCCCTGACATGACCAAGCCATCGAAGGCGTCTCTCACAGAGAACGATAAACATGCCATTCACGCTGTTCACCTCTGCATTAATGAAAAGCGAGCTGGTGATGATGGATCATCCAAGTTGTTCCTGTCCATGGTGACAGTTGGAGGATGTTCTGAAACTTGGGGCCATGATGGTTGTTTTCTTCACGCTAATTGTCAGGCCAAACTCCTCACAGGTGTTTAACAAGCTGCTGTAGGTCACCTTCTGTGTTGCGTCATCAGCAAAGAGCATCTCACCGATGAGTACAACTATGACTGTAGTCTTGGCACGAGGACATGCAATGTTAAACAGCTTCCCATCACTCCTTGTGTGAATGTAGACTCCCTCACTGCAGTCCTTGAAGGCGTATTGGAGAAGCGTCAAGAAAAAGATGCCAAAGAGCATTGGTGCAAGGACGTGTCCTTGTTTGACTCCGCTGGTGACTGGGAAAGCCCCTGATAATGCACCGTTGAAGCAGACTGTTCTGTGCATGTTCTTAAGGAACAAGGTGATGATCGCTAGTGTAAGGATAAACACGGGAGGCTAGGATCTGTAGGCATCACCGACTACGCTGAGGAAGTCTGTGCTGTCTCTATTGTTCCTATACAGACTGATGATGCTAGTATCTCACATGTCCTGGGGGATGTGTGAGGCAGAAGAGTTCATTGCAGGTGTAAGAGCAGTGCAGATGCCGTTGATCCCAGGGGCCTTCCCACAAGCAAGACTCTTCCAGGGTGGGTGGAGTTCCTAGCTCTTCCATGACAGGTCAAGTCTGGGACAGTATCAAGAGCGATGTTGGTGACGACATATTGGGTTGCATACAGCTCAAGGTAGTGTTCAGCCCACAGCTGCAACTGCTTTCCTGGGTCTGTGAGGCTGGGTTTGGGTTTTAGTGAAGTGGTCTTTACAATGGCTGGGCCAGTGGTCTTCTTTAGACCCTTGTACATCCCTCTTGAATTCTCAGCATCTGCAGCTGTCTGTATGCAAGTGCGGAGGTGTTTGTGTTCCTTCAGCGATGGCTGAGTTGTACACAGCGTCTCGGACACGTGACCACTTGGAGTTGATGGCCTTCTGGCCTCTTATTGAGGGTTTCTTCCAGCCTGCTGAAGAATAGCTGAGTTTTCTCAGTGTTTCTAACGCAGCAGGTGGTATTTATACGGGGGTGTCCCTTCTCCTTTGAGTGGTGCTACTTCTTCGGAGTTAAACGCATCTTGCTTACGATGAGGGAGTTTTCTGTGTCAAACTCTGCGTTATGATAACAGCGGGTGAGTAGGACACTCGCAAGTTTCATCCGCCTGGTGAAGACTAAACCCAGCTGGTTCCAGTGGTGGGAGCAAGAACGTCTCCAAGACACTTGGTGGATCTCTTCGCATTTGAACAACTCTAACAGTCGCTGACCAGATCGACCAGGCCTCAGTAATATAATATAATACATTTTAAGCTGATTATAAATGCACAGCTCCCTTTACTCGGGTATTAGCTTCTACTCATTAGATTACATAATACCATACATCCACATAAACATTAGCGAGGTCAGGTGCTGAAGTTGATTTGTTCTGGATCATGAACACCACTCCAACTCGTCCCAGCTCAAGGCCCCACTGCTGAAGCTCCACCACTCCAAAGAAAGCAGACCAACTGCTCTAAAACAAACTGCTAGTTCTCACTTGGCACTGACCATGATGACCTCAGCCTCTGGCGAGTCCCATTCTATTGTTTGATGCTGTTGTTGGACACATGTCCATAATGAGAGCCCTCAAAATGATTTCACTCATTTCAAGAGTTGTCTATGACCATTCAAACGTAGCATGTTTGTCCCATGAGTAAAAAATATCATTCTATGAACACACAGTGTTCACCAGGAAAAAACAAACATAAGTTTTAAACTTAGAAAAATGTGGTTTTGACACGATGTCAAACATTATAAGTAACGTTTGGTCTGAAAATGCACGAAAGTCAAAAACACAAACAAACACACACACCCTTTCTCTCTGGAACATAACACACTGTTATCATTAAAGTCCCATTTATTGGGGCTGTAAAAGTCTGTTTGCTCTGATCACCTGATGAACTAGATCTATCTGCTGTCAGCAGCCACCATATCGACAAGACACCCATTAGCCGCACTCACTGATTGGTATTCTATGTGCACAGGCAGGCAGGCACACACACACACACACACACACACACACACACACACACACAGAGAGAAAATAGGTCACAAAGAGCAGTGCAGCAGGGTTTGGCTTGGTGAGTGTAATTAGCTGACGTTGAAAAGGCAAACTTAACCTTAATAAAAATGCACAAGTCACTAGGAATAAAAAAGGCAAAGTGTAATTGGATATAAATCATTTCTCGCTCACAGTAAAACACTCAGAGAGAATCTGATGAACGTGAACACATCAGTCAGGGATGGATTACTGACTAGACTCGGGACAACAGGATATTCTCAAATATCACAATGACGTTAACAAATAGCAAGATTCTCATTTTACACACCACCTCAACTTCATTAACCCTTTGCCTTTTGTAAAAACACCAGGAACCCTGCTCTTACAGCAACTGAGACAATCCACTGTAGTAGTAAATTTCACAGTAGTAGTTTCATTCATTCATTATCTTTAACCCTTATCCAGTTCAGGGCGGCGGTGGGTACAGAGCCTACCTGGAATCATTGGGTGCACAGGGAGAACACATATCACTCCTCACAGACAGTCACCCGGAGGAAACCCACACAAACACAGAGAGAACACACCACACTCCTCACAGACAGACACCCGGCGGAAACCCACGCAGACACAGAGAGAACACACCACACTCCTCACAGACAGTCACCCGGAGGAAACCCACGCAGACACAGAGAAAACACACCACACTCCTCACAGACAGACACCCGGAGGAAACCCACGCAGACACAGGGAGAACACACCACACTCCTCACAGACAGTCACCCGGAGGAAACCCACACAAACACAGAGAGAACACACCACACTCCTCACAGACAGACACCCGGCGGAAACCCACGCAGACACAGGGAGAACACACCACACTCCTCACAGACAGTCACCCGGAGGAAACCCACACAAACACAGAGAGAACACACCACACTCCTCACAGACAGACACCCGGCGGAAACCCACACAGACACAGGGAGAACACACCACACTCCTCACAGACAGTCACCCAGAGGAAACCCACGCAGACACAGGGAGAACACACCACACTCCTCACAGACAGTCACCCAGAGGAAACCCACGCAGACACAGGGAGAACACACCACACTCCTCACAGACAGTCACCCTGGAGCTGTGACAGAGACACCACATGTTGCTCATAATGAGATTTTCACAAAATGTAAAGGGCAGCTGCTGTGTTCAAATGATATAATCAACTAAAGGTAAGTGAGCAGGGCAGACGTTCAGTACATAATGTAAATAAAATGAAAGAGTAATAATTTTGTTACTCACTACGCAGAGGTGGCCAAAGTAAATAAAAGTGGTTTGATAAAATCAACAGTGTACAAATGCTTTTAGTGCACATTGTATTTATTTCATGTCGTAAACACATGCCTCAAAACACTGCTATTTTTGTTTGTTTGTTTGTTTCTCGCCAGGTAAAAACATGAGCTTGAATGTTTGCTGCACCTGATACCCACATTAGCGCTCTTCTACAGGTGTAGTACAAAGAAAAGAGCTGGAGCAGGAGGAGTGATATCTCACTAGATGCCCCAAGCATAGGGTGACTATCTGAGTTTTTTAAAAAAGAGGACTCATGGGGCAGGTTTAAATTATTTAATACATAAACAGATGCTCGTTAACAAGATAAAAAACAAATGCCTTTTTGGACAGATTCCTTTCCATTCAACATCTGGCCCTAAGCCAAAATAATAAAATAATATTTCTGACATTTCTTGACAGTTTATTGTCATTGAAACCTGTTATTTTCTGTTCACACCACACTTCAAAACTGAAGCCCATTATTAAAGTGACTTGTTTACACCAGAAAACTCAGGATCACGACAGAAACTGAGGAGTTTAACTTTTAACTGTGTTTTTTTAAACGTTACTAAAAGCAAGCACCACATTTCATCAAACAGAAGTGATTTAGAGTCGATTAATGATCAGAGCATCGCTAGGATCCAGACATTTATGTAAAAATACTTATATTTCATACGTTAAAGGTCTGACTGATAAAACGAGCTGGAAGTGAGAGCTGTAACTCGGTCTCTCTCCTGTTCTGGTTTTAATGAGTGAATGGTCTGTTTTCTTCTAAAGTTAATGTGAAACAGAAAAACTGCGCAGAGATGTAACTGGATGAACTCGTCAGAGAGTCAGGTGTGTGTCCGTGTATTTGTGTCGTTACAGGGACAGAAGTTTTGTAAAATACAGAGCAGAAAGTGAAAGGCTCGTGTGACACACAAACACTTCCAAATACGAAGAAGACACTATGAGAAATGACCTTAACAACTTTCAACACATTTCTGATCGAGGCTCCAGTAAAACACTGATGTGGAGCAGAGCTCGGCAAGGGGTGTGTGACCCCTTGAACACTTGATCCCGGTGCACCATTTCTGCTCATCTACAACAACGTCATCGAAGTACACACTTCAAGGAAGGGATTCGGGCTCATTGGAAGACCTGGGACAGGGGGAAGACTGTGGACGAAACCCCACACTGTTTTGGAATCCCGGTCCCAAAAAGAGGCCATGTCCAGAGAAAAGAGAACGTCTGGTCTCCCAACCAAGCACCCACTATCTGACCACACACACTCAGACATACACTCTCACACAAACAATCCTTGCACTGGACTGAGCTCCAGAAAACCCTCCCTTCATGACTTTCCCCACAGTTGCCCTTTTTATGACTTAGGTTCCCTGTATTAGCAGTGTACAGACACCCAACCCCTATCACCCAACACCCAATTGGGTGCACATACATTTTTATAACAGCAAAAACAAAAGTAATACCTCCAGACTACAGTCACACGTCTGTTCTGATGTGTATCGTTATTAGGCAGAAAGCTCTGTATCAGATATCAGAGGAAAAGAATGAAAAGAATGAATGATCCGGTCCCGTAACAAATCCAGCCTGAAATAGCACCATAACAATAGCAGGAGGGCGTTTGAGCAGTTGGAGTACGATGGCCTACTTATAAACCCCAGTGTTAGATGTTCCCATTAAAAACAGCACATTTTCAAGCTTAAGACAAAATGTCAGCTCTGTGTCGGTGTCAGCGAATTCTCAAGGATTCTAAAAAAGTAGGTTTTAATTTAATGTCTGTCATCATTATGGGTTTAAGGTTTTGGAACGCAAAAGGCGGGGGGCTGCGGCAGTGTTTTAGGCGGTGTGTGTGTGTGTGTGTGTACAGCAGCAAAGGGAGCCAGAGAGGATCAGGGTTCGGGGGGGGAGGGGGGGGGCACAGTTACATAAGAGCTGTTTTGAAAGTACGGAGATGACGGCGCAGTAACAGCCGAGAAAATATCAATCCACGCTCTGGGAGTGATCCCTGCATAAAAACCACAAACAAGCAGAATTCCAGCGCCACAGTGACCTGATTAACACTGATTCACTGTGTGGCTCGGCCCTGATCAACGCAGTCGGGAAAAGCCCACATTAAACAACCAGTGCTTCACTCGTCACTGAAAGGAGTGAGATATGTTTATTTGAGGGACTGTTTCATAACGAGGACAAAATGCTGAAGCCAGGGACAAAGTCCAGTCCGGAGTGTTTCCAGCTCTCGGCTCCTTCGAAAAGAGCAGGAAGAGTGAGTGACAGAGAGAGAAAAACAGCTGTGCATGTGTGAGGGACAGAGAGAGAGAGAGAATAAGAGAAAAAAGGCAGAGAGAGAGAGAGAGAGAGAGAGAGAGAGAGAGAGAAGACAGAGAGAGACAGAGAAAGAGAGAGAGAAAGATATACAGAGTATATAAAAACTGGGGTCTCCAAGTCTATCCTCAGCTGCCAAGTGTCGCCGTCTGTCTCTCTCTCTCTCTCTCTCTCTCACACACACACACAGACACACTCAGTCACTAAACTAGGTTCATTTCACACGTGTTTTGTGTTATCATAGAAAACACACCCGCACACCCGCGCACACACACACACACACACACACAGCTGTCATTTTCAATAGTTGCTGGTCACAATAATCATAAAATTCCGTCCGTCTTTAAATGTCCTGTGTCATGCGAGGACACTGTGGTCGTTCTTTACTGCGGATCGTGCTGAGGTTGATCTCAAAATGATGACACAGAAACAGAGCATGATCGAGGGTGGGGGGGAGTGGGAGCTGGTTTTCACCACTGAGACCTGGCAAAGAAACCCCGGTCCACTCACATGCGGCGTCTTAAAACTGCCTTCGTGGGGTATTTCCTTCTCTGTTTACTCCTTATCTAATCTCACACCGAGGGATCTTTTGTAACTTTTAAGGAGTTGGGCCCCCAATCAAACGTATAAGAAAAAAAAAGAGAGATCCATGTGCACTCCTCGATAAACGGTGTATTATTCAGTATCTACATGTTTAGATATGATTTGAAAACTGCTGTATGAAAAGTGGATATTAACAGAAAACTTGAACGTCCTGAGAACAGTCATTTGTGCATTTTTTTGTTATTTCTTCTAATCTACAGTGGATTATATAATAAATATTTGGGTCACCATAAGCCTCTGGCAGTCACAGACCTCAGGACCAGGACCAGGGCCCAGTGGCCAGGCTCTGATTTCACTTACACCCAGTCTTCGTCATAATCACAGCAACCAAAATCAGAGTAAGAGCTGAGAACAAGAGGTGCACTTCATTTCTTATCTTGGGCATATTTGGTTGCTCTAAATATAAGTGCATGTGCGCACACACACACACACACACACCTACACACACACACACACACACACCTACACACACACACACACACCTACACACACAAACCTACACACACACACACACCTACACACACACACCCCTACACACACACACCTACACCTACACACACACACACACCTACACACACACATGCACACACACCTACACACACACACACCTACACACCCCTACACACACACACACCTACACACACACACACACACACACCTACACACACACACACACACACACACACCTACACACACACACACACAAACCTACACACACACACACAAACCTACACACACACACCCCTACACACACACACCTACACCTACACACACCTACACACACACATGCACACACACCTACACACACACACACCTACACCCACACCCACACACCCCTACACACACACACACACACACACACCTACACACACACACACACACACACACACACACCTACACACACACACACACATATATATGCACACACACCTACACACACACACACCTACACCCACACCTACACACACACACCCACACACCCCTACACACACACACACCTACACACACACACACACACATACATCATGGGCACACACACACATACACACACCTAAACACACAGCTCCACATTACCAGTGTGGGTGGGACAGTGCTCAGAGATGTTAAAGGACGTTTGTGAACAAGATTTTTTTTCTATAACGGAACAATCACACTGTTCTGTCGTCAGTAATGAATGAGTGTGTGTGTATACAGGAGTCACAGGCACAGTGTAATGGTTTCATAAACGACTGATTTAAATGGAGGTTACTGCAGGCAGCGCCGCGTTCTCCAGGCTGATGGACCTGTTGGTCGAGGAGTAATCAGTATCAGAATCTGAGAAATTCTCACATGATCAGAGCTGCTTCTGGGAGCGGAACGCTCGTCTACAATTCCTGTAAACACCAGCACGTTTACCGGCATGAACCGGCTGCTCTGAGGTCATCAGGTCTGACTCTTATTTGAAGGGAAGTTGTATATCATCACATTGGGATTAGAACCACATCTTTTGGTTCTGGCTTTTTTCTTCTTCTTCTTTTGTTTTTGTGAGAATTGAAAGATGAAGAACATTTTAAATCATTACCAACAGGGAGCCCCCATCAGAGTTATAGATTCCATTTGGAGAAGCAGATTCTGTCCCTAAACCATCAACAAAACACCTTCTGTGCGACAGTTGTTTGTTAACTCAGTGTAACAGCTCATTACCTCCGTGTCTGAATGTGTTGTGTGTTGTTTTCAGACGTCTGCGTCCAAGACAAATGCCCATTTAGTGTAAAGGTAATAGACTAAAATAAAGGGCTGTGAAGGTTCAGACCCTGCTGATCACCTCCCCTACATCTGACACAATGTGTGTGTGTGTGGATATCTTACTCTGGTCAGCTGCTGATGTTTAAAGGTTAAACTCTTAATTCCTGCTCATCCCTTTAACATGCTGATAGTGTTCTGTGAGATTTACACATACACACATATACACACACATACACATGACTCTGTGTGAGACAGAACTCTCACAAACAAGCCATTCTCGCCAGGAACTGGATCGTACGGCATGTAATGTGTTTTAAGCCATCCCCCTTCTTCTCTGCTTGCGTCTGTCTGACAGATATCATCACAACGTCCAAGGAGTTTCAAAACATAGAGGAAGTGGCTGTGTCAGGGCCTTGAACCTAAAGCTGTTCTTTAGTGAATGCACACAGTCTGCCACCAATTTGGCAACACCTTTCAAATACTTTCTATAGTTTAAGAACTCTAACATCTGAATAAAGTAAGCTATATATAAGGCTTAATTAACACTTTGGATACATTTGAATACAATCCGTATTATGTTCACCATGATATCTTCCATTGCATAAATAAAGGAGAGACTTTTTCTAAATGGTTAAAACATCTACAGTAAGAACAAGTGGCTAAGCTTTTAAACAGGAAAAAGGTTGATAAAATTCGTTCATTGTCTGTAACTCTTATCCAGTTCAGGGTCGCGGTGGGTCCATAGCCTACCTGGAATCATTGGGCGCAAGGCGGGAATACACCCTGGAGGGGGCGCCAGTCCTTCACAGGGCAACACACACTCACACATTCACTCACTCACTCACACCTACGGACACTTTTGAGTCGCCAATCCACCTACCAACGTGTGTTTTTGTACTGTGGGAGGAAACCGGAGCACCCTGAGGAAACCCATGCGGACACAGGGAGAACACACCACACTCCTCACAGACAGTCACCCGGAGGAAACCCACGCAGACACAGGGAGAACACACCACACTCCTCACAGACAGTCACCCGGAGGAAACCCACGCAGACACAGGGAGAACACACCACACTCCTCACAGACAGTCACCTGGAGGAAACCCATGCAGACACAGAGAGAACACACCCACTCCTCACAGACAGTCACCTGGAGGAAACCCATGCAGACACAGGGAGAACACACCACACTCCTCACAGACAGTCACCCGGAGGAAACCCACGCGGACACAGAGAGAACACACCACACTCCTCACAGACAGTCACCCGGAGGAAACCCACGCGGACACAGAGAGAACACACCACACTCCTCACAGACAGTCACCCAGAGGAAACCCACGCAGACACAGGGAGAACACACCCCACTCCTCACAGACAGTCACCCGGAGGAAACCCACGCGGACACAGAGAGAACACACCACACTCCTCACAGACAGTCACCCGGAGGAAACCCACGCGGACACAGGGAGAACACACCACACTCCTCACAGACAGTCACCCGGAGGAAACCCACGCGGACACAGAGAGAACACACCACACTCCTCACAGACAGTCACCCGGAGGAAACCCACGCGGACACAGGGAGAACACACCACACTCCTCACAGACAGTCACCCGGAGGAAACCCACGCAGACACAGGGAGAACACACCACACTCCTCACAGACAGTCACCTGGAGGAAACCCACGCGGACACAGAGAGAACACACCACACTCCTCACAGACAGTCACCCGGAGGAAACCCACGCGGACACAGGGAGAACACACCACACTCCTCACAGACAGTCACCCAGAGGAAACCCACGCAGACACAGGGAGAACACACCCCACTCCTCACAGACAGTCACCCGGAGGAAACCCACGCGGACACAGAGAGAACACACCACACTCCTCACAGACAGTCACCCGGAGGAAACCCACGCGGACACAGGGAGAACACACCACACTCCTCACAGACAGTCACCCGGAGGAAACCCACGCGGACACAGAGAGAACACACCACACTCCTCACAGACAGTCACCCGGAGGAAACCCACGCGGACACAGGGAGAACACACCACACTCCTCACAGACAGTCACCCGGAGGAAACCCACGCAGACACAGGGAGAACACACCACACTCCTCACAGACAGTCACCTGGAGGAAACCCACGCGGACACAGAGAGAACACACCACACTCCTCACAGACAGTCACCCGGAGGAAACCCACGCAGACACAGGGAGAACACACCACACTCCTCACAGACAGTCACTCGGAGCGGGAATCGAACCCACAACCTCCAGGCCCCTGGAGCTGTGTGACTGTGACACTGTGCCACCGTGCCGCCCGGTTGATAAAATGTATGTCATTATTTCCAAGCACTGTTGGTGTAGTAAAGTGAGTTACACTGTTACACCCAGAGCAAACTAATGTGTGATTCCCAGCTTTGGGTAGAAACACGCATCCTTGGGCAGGACTCATGTGGGAAGAAGGATAGGCCACTTAACACAAAACAGTCCAAGCTGTGAATCTGAACCAACGGCGGTGAACTTCAGAGAGTTTCAGTTGTTCTAGACATCCTCATGTTGCGCTCTCTTTTTTTTTTTTTTTTTTACATGTTTTAGGTTCAGTTTAGAGCTTAATTTGCACAATTAGTCTGAGGAGTAAACAGTTCTACATCATTTAGACTCTCTGCACTGTTCAGCAAACTGCAAATTCTAAGAGCCAATGAGAAAGCCGGGTTGTTTTTGCTCCAGTAATAAAGAACGTCAAACATGCTTAATCTCAAAGCTTCACAGTGTCTGCTGCAGCCTGGTCCTCATTTCCCAGAACTGCGCCAGCCTCGTTCACGTGGAGCCACAACCAAAGACTGGCTGCTGCTTTTCTTAAAACAGCAGCTATTCATTTCTTTTCCCCCTCAAACGGTCTTCCTGGACTGCGTTGGTGAGAAAGAAATATCTTAGGGATTTACCATCAAGGAACTCAGTGACCTCCCACTGCTCGGTGGCTATTATGGACTCGCTGAAGAACAAACGTGCCTCATCATCATAACTCAACCAATTAAAGAGGGTGATGTCTGGGGGGGGGGTTGGGGGGCAGAATGAGGTCAGCTTTTACCGTGTGTGAGTGAATGTGCTTGAATACGTGAACACAAGGGTGACTGAGTCTCGTGAACGCAGGGGTGTAGTGTAAGAAATAAGGAGCCCAGCCATGATGCTGTGGAATGAAGGACCTCACACATGGACCGAGCAGGTTATTATTTTATGTTTGATGTCTGTAGGGAATTTCCTCAGACATTTTACAGAAAAAACATTTTAACATTAAAAAAATATCAATTATTGTTTGAAGTTCCAATCTTAAAGGAACACTAAGTAAGACGTGGAAGGGGGTAGTTTCCTACCGTCCTCCAAACTTACATAGTGCAGTTTCTGCAGTGCTAAACCCAGATTAGCAGTGACGGAGGTCCTTTTCCCATTATTACCGGTCAGCGAAGCATCACAGGAATTTTGAAGCTGTCATTTTAAGTTAAACATTGGGAAAGACTGGGGGTGGGGCGGTGGTGTAGTGACCTACCTTCCCCCTAAAGTTACATAAAGCATTTTCTGCAGTGCTGAGCCCAGAGTAGCAACGACAGAGTCTCTTTTCTCTTTATTATACGTCAGTGAAACATCACATTGATTTTGAAGCCGTAATATTACATAAAAAATATTACATAGTGTTCCTTTAAATATCTACTGATAGACACCAACATTGCTTGGGTGTAGCACAGAAGCTTCAAGTCAACACTTATTTAATTACTGATTTCTATTAAACAGTACCCCATCGTGGACAGATAACTTGTGTAAGTGGAACGCACGTGTGCATAACGTCGCTATGTCCACAGTCGCCTTGAGGTTAGAAAGCCCCCCACAAGAACTACATGAGCAGCAGCACCATTTTCTCTAGAGCAGTGGAGCACGATTCAACACGTCTGGAATGAGCTGGAGTTGTGTTTGAGATGCACAACTACCCTTTGTTTCTGAAGAAATACCGAATAAGCAATGTTCCCCAATTGACACTCACCCAAATTCCACTTATCACTTAAAGGGACGGGTCCCGACTCTCACCTTAAAGGGCACTGTCACAGATGAACTGACGGTAACAATTCGGATTCAATTATGAATTTAAAAATGTGTTTACAAACCCTAAAAATGGCAGGTAAACAGCGTTTCATATTTAAAAAGGCATCTCACAGGCTTTTAAATGGGTTTAATGCCACTATGTCCCTGGGTAGGTGTTCTTGAGAGTAGGTGTAATTCAGTGTAAGTGCACAGTAAGTAAATAGCTGGGGGTTCATACAGAGATAGCGAGAAACAAACATCATTATCCTAAGTGAGTGTGCTACTATCCAATGACATCAGCTTATGTAATTACAAAGCATGCAGCAGCTCTAGACAGAATGACAGCTTGAGTCTCTTGTTAAAGACAAGCACAGGCCTATTCTGAGCCACGGATGGTGAGCCAGAACAAGGTCATCCAGTGGGAACTGGCCTTGTTTTAGCTGTGTTTGAGGACAAGTTGTACTTTAATGTGGTGTTGTCTGGGGTCAAACTATAGGAAATAGCCATGTAGCAGATACAAGCTTCTGTGATCTGGATTTAGCCAGTAGTTAAAATAGCACTGGCTCTGCCTGCCCTGAGCTCGCCGTGTATGTGTGTGTGTGTGTCCGTCTGTGACAGAGAAAGCCAAGAACAAATAAATTCACACAGACAATAATTACCAGCTCATTAAGGAGATGAGCAAGGACTAAAAGTGTTAACCTTTCAGCACCCGTCACTGACCGGGTTCCTTCTCTCTTTCTCTCTCTCCGTGGAAAGAGCAATGTGCTGGTGTTGTGTGATGTAAACAAACCCAGCTCCCTGACGCTTCACTGTCAAATGCCAGAATCAATTTTCTGCATCTGATCTACACAAACACACACACACACAGGAACACATTCCTGATCAGGATTAACCCTGAGTTTTGAGAGTTCAGCTCATTTCTGTTCTCATCTGAATACTGTTTTGTTCAGATTCGCCGTCATAAGAATTGGTTTAAATGTTATTATTTCATTAACGTTCCCAGACATTCACACACTATGATTTATTATTCAGGGCCACGGTGGAGGAGCAGACATCTGGAGGTGCATTCACGTGATTCCTGAAGACGTCTAGTGACATATTTCTGAGTGAAACACTATCTGAGACGGTCCCTGACCTGCATTTCACTCAGTTATAGGTGACAAATAAAGTGAAAATATATTACTGTTAATATTATGACTAATAGGGGCGGCACGGTGGCGCAGCAGGTGGGTGTCGCAGTCACAAAGCTCCAGGGACATGGAGGTTGTGGGTTCAATTCCCGCTCTGGGTGACTGTCTGTGAGGAGTGTGGTGTGTTCTCTCTGTGTCTGCGTGGTTTTCCTCCGGGTGACTGTCTGTGAGGAGTGTGGTGTGTTCTCTCTGTGTCTGCGTGGGTTTCCTCCGGGTGACTGTCTGTGAGGAGTGTGGTGTGTTCTCTCTGTGTCTGCGTGGTTTTCCTCCGGGTGACTGTCTGTGAGGAGTGTGGTGTGTTCTCTCTGTGTCTGCGTGGGTTTCCTCCGGGTGACTGTCTGTGAGGAGTGTGGTGTGTTCTCCGTGTCTGCGTGGGTTTCCTCCGGGTGACTGTCTGTGAGGACTGTGGTGTGTTCTCCCTGTGTCTGCGTGGGTTTCCTCCGGGTGACTGTCTGTGAGGAGCGTGGTGTGTTCTCCCTGTGTCTGCGTGGGTTTCCTCCGGGTGACTGTCTGTGAGGAGCGTGGTGTGTTCTCCCTGTGTCTGCGTGGGTTTCCTCCGGGTGACTGTCTGTGAGGAGTGTGGTGTGTTCTCCCTGTGTCTGCGTGGGTTTCCTCCGGGTGCTCGGGTTTCCTCCCACAGTCCAAAAACACATGTTGGTAGGTGGATTGGCGACTCAAAAAGTGTCCGTAGGTGTGAGTGAATGTGTGTGTCTGTGTTGCCCTGTGAAGGACTGGCGCCCCCTCCAGGGTGTATTCCCGCCTTGTGCACAATGATTCCAGGTAGGCTCTGGACCCACCGTGACGCTGAACTGGATAAGGGTTACAGATAATGAATGAATGAATGATGACTAATAACCCCCCAGTCTTTTTGATATAATAAAAAAATCTGGAGACCATTTGGAATAAGACCAGAATCACTTTATTTATATCACAACACTTTTATGTTTAAGCCATGAACTGACGAGGGTTCAGACGGAGAGACGGAATAAAGTAAGTGATGCATTAATTTTCCATTTTGCTTTGATTCACAGTTTGGAAATATTCAC
Source organism: Hoplias malabaricus (assembly GCF_029633855.1). Taxonomy (NCBI): domain Eukaryota; kingdom Metazoa; phylum Chordata; class Actinopteri; order Characiformes; family Erythrinidae; genus Hoplias; species Hoplias malabaricus. The sequence goes on from NC_089808.1 coordinate 877,780, forward strand.
TTCATACAAATAGAATACATCAGAAATGACTTCAAGTCAGACTTAACATGTGGTTAGTTCTGTCTCGGAGTCTGTGGACAAGTCGGCCAGTGTGTAAAATCGATCTTTTTTTGCATAATGTCCGCTTCACAGCTGAACAAATACAGAGAAGTCAAATATCCACTAAACCCTGAACGTCCTCCAGCAAGCGTTCATTCTGCGCAGGTGAGCTTCCCAGGCCCTACTCTGCTGTGTGTGTGTGTGTGTGTGTGTGTGTGCCTGTCAACACTTAGTCTCTGAACTACATTGTTCAGCATTGTTCAAACACGCTGCTTCAAAACGTTCCTCTCTTTCCCAAACTTTTCCACAGTAAAAAGCCTCCAATGACTAACTGTGGTCTCCGTGTTCAAACTGTGGTCTACAGCAGCAGTGGGCAGGAGAAAACGTGCTCCCGCTCCAGAAACCGCGTCAATGGGAAAATATTTGTCCATGTGCCTCGCCTCACCCCCTACCCATAATTCAGTGCTCCCTCTCGGGGTACAGAGGGGTGCAAACACTTCCAGTACACTGCATACCACAGACTCCAGTTACACCATAAACTCCTGTTACTAAGTTAAAAAACCCAGCGCTGGACACCATTTCTGAAACTCAGCTGACATCGGGTCAGAGTTTGAGGCGTTTCGGTGGGTCCGTGTGAGTGAGGGGTCTGCTCTTCTTTTAAAACTCTATGCAAAATACAAACAAGCGAGTGAATGTGAACGAATGAAAGAACAAATGATGACTTAATAAATGAAATCAATGAGAAGGGTTTCAGAAAATTAGTGGAGCTTTCTTTTGTCTTTTTGTTAAAAAAAAACTAATAGAAATTAATTTATTCGTTGATTCATTCATTCACTGGAATTCAGCAGTTTGTGGTGTTTGGTTTGAATGGGGGATGAGTGGTGTTCAGTACGTCACATGATGTAGAATGAACAAATGAATAACTGTCTGAATGAAGAAAGGAAGGGATGAGTTGATTCTGAAAGAGGTTACAGTAAGATTAACGTACAGTGATCCCTCGCTACTTCGCGGTTCATCTTTCGTGGATTCGCTACTTCACGGGTTTTTTCAAGGGGCTTATGGCCGCTATATCGCGGATATTGAGGGAAAATCTAGGAAAATCGTGAAAGATGAACAGCCAAAGTATTTTTTATTGATATTCACATGTATTACACTGGGGCTGTAGGTGACACAATATTTCTATCATTTACAAATGTTTCTTACGTACAGTACATGTGTTGTTCACGTCCACATCCGAGTGAAATTTACTGACGCTGAATCACAGCTTAGGAATGACTCTATTAAAAAAACTGGTGGGATATCACATGTAGTTCCAGCTGAAAAACATTAGAGAACGACTGTGTAATGCAGAGGGTGGGTTGTTAACAGTAACAGGGAGGGGTTTAAAAGTCCAAATACTCGTTAAATACATAAAAAATATCTGTCCTCTGTTTCACGGAAATTCGTTTTTTGCGGGGGGTCTTGGAACGCATCCCCCGCCAAAAACGAGGGATCACTGTATTAGCAACAACTCAATTCTAAAGCACATATTTTATGAAGACGCCAGCATATTGTGTTCAAGTGAATGTGAAATTGTGTGTATTGTGTGTCACCAAAGATGAAGCCGTTATTAAAAGGATAAAAAGAAGATGACAGAACTTAAAGGTGCCTATGACAGATGGTGAAATGTTTAAGCACAGTCTCAGAAGCGTTGGGTTTGTTTCAATGGCCAATGCACATCATGGGTTTAATGGCAGACGATTGTAAGATTCCGTTCTCCGTGTTTTCTCCCATTGCTTCTGTATCCGTGTCTCTTTATTCCATTAAAGCTCATCCCTCATCGTTAACATCCACATCATTAAAACATAAATCAAACTGTAGCCAAATAAGAAACCAGAGGACAAACCCATGTTGGTTTAATAGCTGATGTGGATTTGAATAAAGGACATTTGAATAAAGGCAGTGCTTCCAGCGCTTGATTTAAAGCACTACACTGTGTTTCTCTCGGGGAGATCTTGGAGAGGCAGTAAAGACACACTCTCATTAACTCTTCCTTACATAATAGCACACCCGCTAATAACACCTTGACCCGCCACTTTCATTCGCCGTGGCAATGTCACATGTTTGGTCAGCGGTCTCTGCTGAGGCTGGGGTACTGGCGGCTAGCGGATCGGTTGATTGCAGCACAGAGTCACGGTCACTGACCTTTTAGCTTCTGTTTACTCTGCACTAGCTTCAGGACCAGTCCCGTTACAAAACGGATGATAGCTGTGAGGTCTTAGGTCATTTGTTCATATAGATACATACAACTTAATGGACATTAGAGCCATAAAACGCTCTGTACGGACCATCCTTTATTCAGGGGAAAGACAAAGAAACGATATTCAGCATCTGACATGAGTGCGTGGCCCTGCAGACAAAATCACTCTTTTGCAAACAGTCCTGTATTTTTTAGGGCTGTGTTCTTCTTTAAAAAATCTGCAGACTTTTGGGGCTATCCTCAACAGCGACGACACAAAACCCTGCCGGAGAAACGCAAGCTTAAGCGACTTCACTGGCATTTGGCTCATGTGAAAGGAGAAAGGAGACGAGGGTCTTCTAAAACACACACGGAAATGCCTTGTTTTTCTCTTCCTTTAAGCCTTTTAAGCTCCAGTGATATGGTTAACTGTGAGAGAATAAGCCCCGGTGAAGCTGGGCGATAAGCCACGGCCTCAGCGTGGCAATGTGGATAAGAAGGAGCTGCTGAGCAACTCAAAACATGACTTTTCCAAGAAGTTCTCCAAAGCCCCAGCACTCTCACAACAACACGTTTACAGTAATAGAACGTCACGGCCAAAACCAGTAAAGACTACGACCCGACAGCGTAATTACCAGAGGTGGGTGGCAGACTGAACCCATCTTTACACAAATGTAAATTTGCCTTCAATTAAATACTCACTTCAGCAAAAGCACTTTAAAGAAAACAACCTGAACAAACAAAACAAAGAAAGAGAGCAACGACAGACAACTTTAACTTTAATAATGTGATATAAATACAATCTAACACCTAATCTAGTGGACTACAGGTCTTTAACATTCACCGATATCCAGAGAAATGTCCAGAGAAAAGTCTCAGTTTGCGTTTGGTTCAGTCCTGTGTCGTGAGGACAGCGGGTCCTAGGACATGACTGAAAAACAGAAAGTCCTGCCCCACCCCGTTATAACGTCATGACAACCACCGGAACTTAACCCAGAATCTAGGAGGAGGTGGAGAAATGAGGCAGGGCCAAAAGGTCACTGGTGTTGCCCTTTAAACACTTAAGTGTGGAGTAGTTTTGTTTTTCTAATATTCTACTTTTTTAATGTTAAAATTAAACAAATCACCTCACAATATCAAAAATTAATTGAGTATGTTTAAACCCGAGAAGAACCTGAGAACACTAACGCGAATAAACCACAAGTAAACAGCACCCAACTTTACTGCTGACATTGTTGTGGTTTTCAAAGCCTCCTCCGGTTCCCATTAGAGACAGGGTTTTGCATCGGGCGGCACGGTGGCTTGGTGGTTAGCACGTTCGCCTCCCAGCGCTGGGATCTTGGGTTCAAGTCCCATCTGGGTGGAGTTTCCATGTTCTCCCCGTGTCTGCGTGGGTTTCCTCCGGGGTCTCCGGTTTCCTCCCACAGTCCAAAAACATAGAGGGTAGGTGAATTGGCTTCTCTAATAACTGTCCTGGTGTGTGAATGAATGTCTGTATGTGTGAGCCCAGATATGGATTGGCGCTCTGTCCTGGGTTAAACCCTAGTGCCCGATGCAGTCCTCCAGGTGGACGGTCGTTTCTGGTCGAGAGTACGCTGTGTGCGTTTGGCTGCCGCTTCTCGCCAGTGTGTGTGTGTGTGTGTGTGAATTGAGTGTTCTGAGCAGTGTGGATTGTAAAGCGTCCTTGGGTGTCTAGAAAGGCGCTATATAAGTGTAACGATAATAATAATAATAATAATAATAATCATCACTGGCTCCATTTCGCGGGGGAGACGTGCTGTTAAAAAAGCGACCAGCTAAAAGCGAGCAGAGTCGAGCAGATCCCATGCCGAGGAAAAGCCCCGTTACACAACAGAGAGACCTCCAAACGTTGAAAGACATGAACCGAGAAGAGAATATTTCTCTATTCATGCTCCATAGGTGGATTAAGTGTAAACAGACCAGTGGGAACAGGATTTCCCCACAATCGTAGACATTGTATTTAAGGAACTTGAATAAAAATGCACAAAAGGTAAAATCGCTCCTTATTCACTCTCACTTGATTTAAATATTAATATTTACTTAAGTTAATAGAACAAGCTAGAATCAGATGCTAGAATGCAGATTGGTTAGTGGGTAGGCAGCAATCTGATTGGCTAGTGGATACGGAGCATGCTGATTGGCTAGTGGACAGGGAGCATGCGGATTGGCTAGTGGACAGGGAGCATGCGGATTGGCTAGTGGACAGGGAGCATGCTGATTGGCTAGTGGACAGGGAGCATGCTGATTGGCTAGTGGACAGGGAGCATGCTGATTGGCTAGTGGACAGGGAGCATGCTGATTGGCTAGTGGACAGGGAGCATGCTGATTGGCTAGTGGGATCTATGGAGTACGATTACAGTCAAAAATAAACATGTGCTCATATACTTGCTCATATACTTTCATTTATAAATATTTAATTTGTCCACAGACGTCTGTTTTGTACCAATACGACTTCAAAAACATACGATTATAAAGACTTACGCATACGACTTTTATTGAATTATTACGGGTACGACTTCTAGAATCGTACGTGAGAAAACACTGTTGTAAAATCCGTCACTGGACTCACAGGCGAGATGCTTCGAGCAGACGGCCAGTCATGCACGCACACGCTTATTTCGGACAGTAATCTTACTCCATATATATCCACGTCATTATTCACCTGCACACACAAGCTGGTATAACACTGCAGGCTGTGCAAACATTCATGAATATCTTTTAAAGTCCGAATGGCCCCATAATACTGCTGCTTTACGCAGTACACAAGGGGTTAATAACATTAACACTAACAATAATAATCTTCATTTTAATAATACATTACATTTATAACCTGCTCCTCAAGAACCCAGAGATGCTCACAACTCAGGTCTAATTTAAACTCTACAGAAACACACAGACCCTTTACAGGACACATGAAAACAAACAGGAGGCTGATTAAAGGAGAAAGTGTGGGCTCTGAGCTGGGCCCTGCCCCTGTAGACTCTGAGAATCCTAACTACATTCACACACATCTGTAACACGATAGAAGCTTGCACCACACGTGAAGAAATGCCCCTCATGAAACAGTTGTGCAGAGGTTTGAGTTCATACGGAGAAGACACACGTCACTGGAGTTACAGCCCTCTCTTTCTAATGAACAAACCCAGAGCTGACTTCAGGGCTCAGCCCCAGCTCGCAGCCCAGTACAGGCACATGCTGCACACACACACACACACACCCCGCAGCCTTCAGCACCGCTCTTTAACAGCCCCCTCCTCACCCCCGGGCACTTCACTGGCTGTAAATCGTTAAAATGGGACTCTCTCGACGTGCCACGTTAAAAGAGCATTTCCCAGTGAATTTCAGCATGCGCCGGCAGTGTTTACAGTCGTGCTGAAGACTGGACACTGGACTGAAAGACAGGGAACACACGAGGAACTAGGGCTGTTTGTTTCATACGTTTTAACACACTGTAACCACGGTAACGTTTTAAAAAAGGTTACTTTTACAGCTTTATTCCTGATTTTATCAAAGGACTGTAACAGCACTGAATAAAAACAAATGTGCTCGGTGATTTGACTGAGATCTGCACTGATTCCACACCAATACATTTCCCACATTCACACAATGAGTTCATTTCACTGCGGTGTGTCTCTGGTGTAGAACCTGGGAACAGACTTGAATCAAGTTGAATTGAATGGACCAGAGGAGCACGCGGTCAATGCACAGCTCGCATGCCTCTGTGTGTGTGTGTGTGTGTGTGTGTGCAGACTCACTTCAGAGCGTGCATGCTTGTTTGTGTGTATTTATGTTTGTGAGTGTGTTGTGAGGTCTATGGGCCCGTGTGTGTGTGTTCTGAACAGAGGACGGGGGACTCACTCTTGCACTGGAGCTCCACCATGGCCTGGTACCAGTCGTGCTGCTCAGCCTCGCTTTCCGCGGCCACGGTGAAACTGTCCGCGCGCGTGTACAGCACGATCATGTGCTTGTTCTTGGCGTCCGCGCGCTTGTTGATGTTGAAGCACGTCTCGAGGACCACGGCGCGCTTGGGCGCGGGCGCCTTGCCGCGGAACTTCTTCTCGCTCTCGTAGTACTCGAGTCGCGCCGGGCCACGTTCGGACGCCGCGCGCAGCACGAAGAAGCGCCGGTGCATCGACTTGTGCTTTCGGAGGTAGCCGCTTTTGCGCACGTCCGCGAAACTCGACGTCTCGCAGCTCTGCGGCTCCATGCTCCCCTCCTTTCCCTCCGTCTTCCCGCTGCTCTCTTAAAGTTTCAGCCAGCGACGTGCGGCGCGAGCTCGCTACTCACCCTCTCATTGAACTCCCCCCTCTCTCTCTCTCTCCGCCCGAAAAGTGTCTCGCGAGGACAAGAGCGCACCAGAGCGGGGGAGAGAGCTGCACACAGTTACTTTCCTCTCGCCAGAGAAAAATAAAACACGAATCGGTGTCTGAATCCGTCCCGAAGCTCGCGGTCACACAGCCGCGTCCCAGCCCCACAATCTTCCCAAAGCCGAGCGCTTCAATCTCATTACTGATTACACACAGTAGGACGGAGACTGGCTGCTCTCCGCCTCTAAAGCCTTGAGTCTGGCCCTCGGACCGAACTACTGTGTGGGCCAGCCTGTCACTCAGCGCCCCTCCGTACTTACAGCGTGTGTGTGTGTGTGTGTTTGAGGGGAGGTATATAGCTAGAGAGGGGGTTGGTGTAGAGCACGAGGCCGCTGAGCAGAATCAGATTTCATTCACTGCCGCCTGTCCCCCGCTTCGCACTGCTCTCACTTTAGTTTACAATGACCATAGAACCCCCCCCCACTACAGCTCCCACCACTAGCCCTAGTACCGCAGCTAAGGGCTTTTGGGAATGTTTACAAATGGCATCAACCGGATGGTTATTTATGGTCGCTTAGCAACAAAGTTATTTGGTTACGGAGTATGAATATTAATAGTCTAAAGTTATAACAGGAATATACGTCTGTACGCTGCTCCCATTTTGAATGAGTTTACAACTCCGTTTCTTGTTTAACCCAAAGCTCCAGGGCGCCCTCTGCCGGAGCTTCACCTCCACTGCACGGCGTCTATTTTAAGAGAACTGCAATCATCCTGAAAGAATAATTAGGTCACGTACAAGGTGAAAGTGATAGGTTTCTTTGTTTAATTTCCAGTTTAAAGCCCTAAAGGAGTGCAAATACATTCAGAATGCAATGATGACCTTCCCACAGATAAAAAATATAAATGCCAGTGCTATTTTAAAAATATATATCGCATGAAATCCTGAAGCAGCAAATTTAAGGTTCACGTAAATGTATACACACTGACGCAAAACTAATATGAAGAGCTTTTTATGCGTACAATTACTTCTCATACAAGGACACTGTAAAAAAAAATTAGTGTAAGAAAAAAATACGTATTTTTGAAACCTGACAATATTTGGTCCTGAATATTATGAATAACAAGAAACACTTTTTTAAAAGTTACTGAACTTGCCGTACATTCAACAGCTTCTTGCTCACAAAGCGCATGCAGTCTGACAACGCACAAACAAATGCTTTAAAAAGGAGAATACAAATCAACCCTAAAGTAATAAAAAAACTATAAATGTGTAAAGGCCTTGCGTACGTACACAAACACGTGAGAAAAGCCTAGAGCTTTTTTAAACACTCTCCTTTTAACATGCATTAGACCGGAGAGCAGAAGGCTATCAAATCAGAACTAATGAAAAACGCACAGCTTTTATTAAGAGAATTTGAAGCTTAGGCCTCTCGCTGCCGTCTTTCGTTCTATAAACCTGCGACTTTATTCTTTAGTGTTGTTGCTGAAATGCAGCTTGGGCACAGGCTAATGAACTACAAACATGTTACCGAGAGGGCGGAAGCAGGAGGTTAAAGCAGCTGTGTACGAGTCTGTAATGGCCTTCTTCTATTGCACCATGAGGTGGTTTTTAATATCAAACACATCAGATGTATGGCAAGAACACATCCCCCTACATAGAGTTGAACACACACATCCACACACACACACACACACACACACACACACACACACACACACAGCTTTGTCCTGTTACATGTGGTGCAAATGATGCACATAAACTCACTCACACAGGAACACAGACAAAATAATACGCACTAATACACACACATTAATCAACACTCAGTAAAATGGGCATGTGTATTTCCCCCTTTATCTGTAGCAGGGAGCTCTCTGGTGGCAATGGAAACGGCACTAGTTCTAAGGAGCATTCTTTCTCTCTCTCTCTCTCTCTCTCTCTCATATACACACATTCTCTCCCTGTCTCTTCATCTCTGTCTGGCCGAGGGGAGCTGGGATCAGATGAAAGGGTTCAGTGACGCTCCTCTGGTGGGGTAAACATTCCCCTGAGAAAACAAATGGAGAGAACAGCAGTGAATTACACACACACAGATTTACTTACAGACAAGGTCCCTCTTACTTAAGTGTAGTCACAAATGACCACTCAGAGAAATAGAATGTATTTTTACCCTGTTTATTAAATCTAATCATGGTACGCACAGAAAACTAAGATCTAGGCTACTTGAGGGGGGAAACTTTTCAAGATGGGTGGTGACCATGGCGGCCATTTTGAAGTCGGCCATTTTGGATCCAACTTTTGTTTTTGCAATGGGAAGAGGGTCATGTGACACATCAAACTTATTGGGAATTTCACAAGAAAAGCAATGGTGTGCTTGGTTTAACGTAAACTTTATTCTTTCATGAGTTATTTACGAGTTTCTGAGCACTTATAAAATGTGTTCAAAGTGCTGCCCCGTTGTGTTGGATTGTCAATGCAACCCTCTTCTCCCACTCTTCACACACTGATAGAGACACCGAAGGAGAAATGCTAGCACAGATTTCCAGGATCCGTAGTTTCAGGTGCTGCACGTCTCGTACCTTCACAGCATAGACAATTGCCTTCAGATGACCCCAAAGATAAAAGTCTAAGGGGTCAGAACGGGAGACCTTGGGGACCATTCAACTGGCCAACGACGACCAATCCACTTTCCAGGAAACTGTTCCTCTAGGAATGCTCGGACCTGACACCCATAATGTGGTGGTGCACCGTCTTGCTGGAAAAAACTCAGGGAACGTCCCAGCTTCAGTGCATAAAGAGGAAAACACATCATCATGTAGTAATTTCGCATTTCCAGTGGCCTTGAGGTTTCCATTGATGAAGAATGGCCTCACTATCTTTGTACCCCATATACCACACCATACCATCAAGACGTGCAGCACCTGAAACTACGGATACTGGAAGCCTGTGCTAGCATTTCTCCTGCAGTGTTGCTATCAGTGTGTGAAGAGTGGGAGAAGAGGGTTGCATTGACAATCCAACACAATGGGCAGCACTTTGAACACATTTTATAAGTGGTCAAAAATTTGTAAATAACTCATGAAAGAATAAAGTTACGTTAAAACCAATTTTGTTTTCAGTTTGATGTGTCACATGACCCTCTTCCCATTGAAAAAACAAAAGTTGGATCCAAAATGGCCGACTTCAAAATGGCCACCATGGTCACCACCCATCTTGAAAAGTTTCCCCGCTCCCATATACTAATGTGCCACAAACAGGAAGTTAATATCACCAACCATTCCCATTTTATTAAGGTGTATCCATATAAACGGCCCACTCTGTACATAATCTTACTCACACTGATTTAATTACATTAAATCTTGAGAAATCTAGGTTTTTCTGCCAAATTACTCAGGGCCTAGTAAGTGGCCTAAAGGAGGACTACTCACAGTAAATGGATTGACGGACATGGGTCGCTGGACTTTGGTAATGGACTCTGAGGCAGGGAAGGATGTGAAACCTACGAAGAGAAATGAAAATCATAAACATGACCCAACATCATTATGCTATTTTTAAAACATCACATGTGCACCTCACATATAGAGTTTAATTAAAGGAAGTGGAAAAGGTGTACATCAAATGGAAGTATTAACTGTGTAAACTGCTGAAGGAATAATAAATCATAGAAATGCGTGAATTATATTGTATAAAACGACATAATACTGTATAAGAGTGTCACAGTGATTCACTTTTTGTATAAAAACGTAGGTGTCTACCACTTTAACCATTAGCTACAGCAGTTTACCCAGCTTTAATTGTCTTTATGTGGAATCTAGTTTTATAGAGTTTTCCTCAGTTTAAATGGGTAAAACCTATGAGTTGACAGACATAGTTGTGTATGATAACAGTATGCCTTACACGCATGTGATGATTTGGGCATGCAGTCAGCATGAGGCCAGAGGCACAATGTGAAGCAGTCATTATTAAAAAAAAATGGTTTCCACCATGTGTTCATGTAGCACATGGCTCTGTTTGTTTTTGTTCCTGTCTCCGCCCCTGTCCCGCCTTAGCTCCACCCTCTCGTTATGCCTCCTTTGTAGTCCTGCCCCCCCCCCCCACCCACCCCGTTATCTGTCCCAGGTGTTCCTTGTCTGTGGTGTGCATTCAAGTTCCTTTGTCTTAGTGCCTCTTTGTTGGACATTCCACCTTTTGTTTTGCACAAGTCTGTTTGTCTCATCTGTTCCTCGTTTCCTTTTGCTTCCACCTTCATTTTGTGCTCTCCATTCGTTTCTCTCTCTCTCTAGTCTTTGTCTCGTCTGTTCCTTGGTTTGCTTCTCTTTCCTTTGTCAGTCCGGTCTGTCTGTCTCCTTCCTTGTGCCTCTCTCTTCGTCTTTCTGTACCATTCAGTCCGTTTAGCTCTCTCTGTCTAGATCTTTCTTTATCTGAGTCTGTCTCAGTTTTGTTATCTTTTGTTTAAATAAAGTTAGTGTTATTAGCGTGTGTCCACCTCCCATCATTCGGCCCCGCGATCCTGACACCAGTCAACAGCCATCTTTGAAGTATCCCAGTTATCTCTTTGAATACGGAGACAAATAAATCTGACATAATTTATAAAAACAAAACAAAAAACACCCTCCCCACCTTGGGCTGTGCCTGTAAACTAATGTCTCCTCCTCTTTATAACGTCGCTGGCATCGTAAGCTACCTTTACTTGTTAGTTACATTAGCGTTGAAGCGCCAACACAGATGTTAAAAAGCCAACATCTGGCACCACATATTGATTACATTTGCAATAAGTGTAACATTGTGTGGCCAAATGTATAGAACATCATTTAAAATAAATACTCTCACTCACCGTTAGCTTCCTGGGTGTTAGCTGGCTCGTGTGGAAAGGCTGAGTTCTGTGTGCTGGGAACAGGGAAAGAGGCAGAATGGGGGAAGGCAGCTGGGGGAGAGGGTGAGACGAGTGTACTGCAGTCACCTGTCAATCACATGGAATTTAAAAAGATGTTTAAACTGAATTCCTTTATCATAATAAGCATTTTACCCTTAGAACAATGATCTTAAAAATAGAGCACAATAATTACAATGTCTCCAGAATGCTTCCGTTACAATGGATTATGTAATTCAACACAATGACTATTACGTAACATTACGTTCCTTTATCAGCAGATCAGTTACACTTTCGTGTACAATGGCCTTTGTTTTTTAAAGTGAATCAAGATTCAACCTTTTTCCTACGATTAGAAAAGTCTGCGACCATGGGAAAAAAGCCCAGGACATCAGATATCACAGCTGCCGTTTTATATCATTCATATATTTTGACGACAGGGCACGCCACATGCCACTGCACCCCTGGAGCTCGTGGATTTGACATGCCTCACTGGTCCGTGCTGGGCTTTATACCATGTGTCTCCTGGATTTCAGAGCTGTACGTATTAGATTTCATAGCATGAGTGCGCTAATCAGTTTTTGGCTCGTGTGTCCTCATGACTCAGATTGGGGGCATGGTGGAAGCTGATTTTGGATCGGTTTGGATCAGAAACTCGAGTCATTTAAGCTACACACAAAGGCTGCTTCTTTTCCTCATGTCCGTGAACGAATAAATGGTGAATGCCCTCTGAGTTTAAGCCGAGGTGTCTTATTTCCTTTAGATCCAACACTGTACCCCACAGTACACCTCAAAGAGGCCCAGGTGAATTCACTGTTTGTGAAGGGTTAATCATGTTTATTGGAGAGAGACTTTAACAGGAACAAACACACTAAGATATCACATTAACGGAGTCCCACATTGAATAAGCATTGACCATAAGATAAAGAAAGCCTGGGCTAAACAGAACAACGTGTATTTCGTATTTTCACGGCTTTCTAATCTGTAATAACCTTGGATTAGGGAAACAGATTTGTGACCTGCGGTGTAGACACCAAAACACCGATGTGTGTGTTCACCTGTGTGTGCGGGGTTCATCTAAACCAAACCACGGACAACAGCCGATTGAATTCTGCTCGCTGTAAATTTGACAACATCTTCAAATATATATCTGTGGTCCAGGTTAAATCTGAGGAGGACTCACCTACGGCCGTGCTGTTGAAGGGGTTGCTGGGGGACAGAGCAGGCTGGGAGCTGCTGGCTATAGAAGTGAAAGGATTTGGGAAATCTGGAGAAGGGGATAAGAAAGATAGTGAGAGATGAGTGTGTGTCTGAGGGAAGGGAACGTATCACACATTAACTGAATGTGCTTTGAATCTGAAACTCAATCAGAGCTTAATTTAATGTGTATACAGATGTGTTTTAAGGGTTAAGATCAAGACAATGTTAGGATATATATATATCATTATCAATACAAAGGACTAATAGCTAATGAAGTATTCAAGGCATCAGACACACTACAGTCTGTAAGAGCAGAAGTACACAGTGCCCCTGTGTTTTCAATGGAGCTGAGAGAATGGACAGTGGGTGCAGAAACAAAGAGCTGGTCATAATCTCATGGATGAACTGACGCCTGATACATTGTTTGGCAGTAGTTTTGAGGATAGAATTTTAGAAGGACTAAACTTATAAAGGTTTATTAGTTATTAATTAAGATGTCAATACATTAACTGATACAGTGCAGTCATTAATCAGTTGTAACACAGATAGTGAACCCACACCCATCTACACTGTTAGACCTCAGATCTCGCCAAATACTGACCTCAGTTTATCTTCTTCAGCATGAGGCCTGTCGTCTTCAGCACATCTTTGTTAATAAGTTTAACCATTTAATGATTTAAACCTCCAACAGTGTCTTTTTATGCATTAATGATAATGTGGTTTATTTAAACACATGAAACGACTACATTTACCTCCTCAGGTCTGAGCTTATTCTTCACCTTCATTTTATTATCATTAAGTTCTCTGACGGTTCCAGTATTAGACAAAAAAAGAGGTCACTGTTGCACTTCCTGTCTCTGTGCTACTAAGGATTATTAATGATTTTTAAGGTGTTTACAGCCTAATTAGTAAGCATGTAATAAACAGGCATTTAAGCCATTTTTAAGTGCAGTCTTTTAACGTGATACCGTTTTGACGACAATCTTTGGGCTAAGATTTAAATACGTTATTAGAAAATAAGAGTAGAGTAAAATATTAACTTATTTTATTCCAGAGATGCCATTATTTGGCCCTGATTATTATTTGTGTTATAAATCACCACAATAATACAACAAAATCTGAGGAAGTCCATTTTCAAATTTTTTTTTCAGTATGTGACGTCACAGTCCTGAAGGCTCACAGCTCTATGAGCTGTTTTTCTAATTCTGTTCATTAAGGGCTTGTTAATTTACTGATGAAGCAGGAAAAATGCTACACCATACAAAAGACTGGGCCATCACAAATGTTGGTATAATCTATAGTCCATCCATCCATCCAGACAGTCACCCGGAGGAAACCCACGCAGACACAGAGAGAACACACCACACTCCTCACAGACAGTCACCCGGAGGAAACCCATGCAGACACAGGGAGAACACACCACACTCCTCACAGACAGTCATCCGGAGGAAACCCACGCAGACACAGGGAGAACACACCAACTCCTCACAGACAGTCACCCGGAGGAAACCCACACAGACACAGAGAGAACACACCACACTCCTCACAGACAGTCACCCGGAGGAAACCCACACAGATAATCTATAGTAAAAAACCAAAACAAATGCCTTTTGTGCTGTGGTATTATACCTGTAAATAATTCACTCACTTGCAAATGTCTGAGGAGCAGATGTGGCTTCTGGAACACCTGGGGAGCTGTCAAAGGTGGATAGTTTAATGATTTTCACATGGTCATGCTTTCATTTAAGCCTGGCATGAGTGAGTAATCTTGTCGGATAATATGATTTCTGCTTAAAAATGTTTGATTTACACAACAAAGCCTTGCAGTTTAATGCAGCATCTTACCTGGCAGGTGTAGAACTAGAAGAGAGTCTGTTGCCAAACAAAGTGCTATATTGTGGAGGGCCACTAGAGGGAGCTGCAGAGGTGACTGCACAGACACAGACACAGACACCTCAGCCTCAGTTTGTTTACTAACCGAACAAATACACGAAAACTACATTGAGCGGTTCTTTTTACCTGTGGCAGGTGTGTTGTCAGAGAAGACCTTGTCAAGCTGAGACACTGC
>NC_089808.1:897500-933653 GCF_029633855.1 Hoplias malabaricus
TTGTACGAAATGCTCTGAGAAAGGCACATGATGTAAATATAAATTCTGATTTGAAAAATGCACTGAGGAAGAGCTGTAAAAGAACATATCACAAACAAACAAAGACATTTGACTAGTGATCAATCACGGTTCCAGGGGTTTCCAAATAGTGAGGGGAACACACACCTCAGGTTACGAACTTTATGAATTATTCTGTACGTATGATAAGAGCCTCCTATAGGGAGCATGATTAATGCGGGTCAAGGCTGCTTCTGGATGAATGGATAGAAACATCAGTTAAACAACATAGGGATGGATGGAGGAATAGCTGGATGAATGAATATGAAGAGAATGCCCCTTACGTATAAACATTTTTCACAAAACGTAACTCACCATTTCTTCCGTTCATATTTGTCCTGAAGAAACTCTTTAAACTTCTGCGAGTCTCGTGCGTCAAAACAGCCATCAGTCTTTCGATCAAACATACAGAGCCAAGTCCTCTTCCCAATCTACAGCCACAAACCAGAGAAGTGTAGTTACAGCCTTCTGTTCAGGACTGATCAAAGTGTCACAGGCACAAACACACTGCGATTCAAATAACACCACATTAGTGACATCTCAACCCTGCGATGCCAGTTCATTTCTATCATCTCCTCTTTCCCCCATTCATATCCACAGTGCCAACCTCTTACAGTCAACAGGCTTTTTGTGCAGGAGAAGGAGTGAGAATGACTCAGAGTTTTGAGACCAGTGTTTTAGGGCTGTTATACAAGACACAGCTTCCACCAACAAATCAATCACAGGAGACTATTGCTGTAATGCATGAGAGGCTTTTAGTGGTAATATAAGCGGTGTTTGTGGGGTGCTGTGTGTGTGTGTGTTAGTGAATGGTGGTGCAAGGGTGTGTAGGCTTGAAAGAATTTTAGACTCTTCACAGATACTTCAGAAGTCAGCACTTGCACTCCCATTCAATATTTATGCACTACAGAGGCTAGCTTAACTTCATGTGGCCTACACACATTCGCAAAGTGCAAGGACCTGCCACATTCCACAAAACACACTCTGTGCCTCCCTATACCCACAGTTCAGCAACGGGTGATTCTCTCTCTACAGCCACCGTTAGAAATGGACATCTTACTGATATTACAACCTGCTCACAGTGAATATGCAGAGTGTTCTGTCTCATTACACTGCATTATCTTTGGTCATGACCTACACATCCCCTCACCATGTGGGTCCTGTATTGAGACCCTTTAGACTCATCATTGAAGCAATTGGTCAAAAATAGCCCAATCCAGGTTTCAGATGAAAGTGGATTATAGTTAAAGACCCAATAAAAAAAGAAATACACATTCATTCATTCGTTCATTGTCTGTAACCCTTATCCAGTTCAGGGTCACGGTGGGTCCAGAGCCTACCTGGAATCACTGGGCACAAGGTGGGAACACACTCTGGAGGGGGCGCCTGTCCATCACAGGGCAACACACACTCACACATTCACACCTATGGACACTTTTGTGTCTCCAATCCACCTACCAACGTGTGTTTTTGGAGAGTGGGAGAAAACCAGAGCACCCAGAGGAAACCCACACAGACACAGGGAGAACACTCCTCACAGACAGTCACCCGGAGGAAACCCACGCAAACAAAGTGAGAACACACCACACTTCTCACAGACAGTCACCCGGAGGAAACCCACGCAGACACAGAGAGAACACACCACACTCCTCACAGACAGTCACCCGGAGGAAACCCACGCAGACACAGGGAGAACACACCACACTCCTCACAGACAGTCACCCAGAGGAAACCCACACAGACACAGAGAGAACACACCACACTCCTCACAGACAGTCACCCGGAGGAAACCCACGCAAACAAAGTGAGAACACACCACACTCCTCACAGACAGTCACCCGGAGGAAACCCACGCAGACACAGAGAGAACACACCACACTCCTCACAGACAGTCACCCGGAAGAAACCCACGCAGACACAGAGAGAACACACCACACTCCTCACAGACAGTCACCCGGAGGAAAACCACGCAGACACAGAGAGAACACACCACACTCCTCACAGACAGTCACCCGGAGGAAACCCACGCAGACACAGAGAGAACACACCACACTCCTCACAGACAGTCACCTGGAGGAAACCCACGCAGACACAGAGAGAACACACCACACTCCTCACAGACAGTCACCCGGAGGAAACCCACGCAGACACAGAGAGAACACACCACACTCCTCACAGACAGTCACCCGGAAGAAACCCACGCAGACACAGAGAGAACACACCACACTCCTCACAGACAGTCACCCGGAGGAAAACCACGCAGACACAGAGAGAACACACCACACTCCTCACAGACAGTCACCCGGAGGAAACCCGCGCAGACACAGAGAGAACACACCACACTCCTCACAGACAGTCACCCGGAGTGGGAATCGAACCCACAACCTCCAGGTCCCTGGATCTTTGTGACTGTCACACTACCATTGTTGTCATTGTTTACCTTTTGATTAATGTATTTTATTTATTTTATAGGAACAGCCATATAATCTCAATTTTAACCTTATCCATTTTGATTTTGTGTTGATATATTATGCATTTTTATTTCGGTACAAACAACACTAAAAAAATCCAGATGGGTTTATTCTGTACTGTTTTAAACAGGGGACTGCATTACTGTGAGCTGTAGTTTATGCACCGATGATGACCCTGCCGTGTCAGCAGCTCCTGAAGCATCATTTGCTCTCCTGCCTGTCACTCACCTCGTTGCCATGGTTTTGCAAAAACTCCACTTCCTGTTGGGAGAAGGTTGTCATGGAGATGGATTTGACTCTGTGGGGTGGGTTGAGTCCCCTCCTGTAAAAAATAAAGATTGAGAGACTGTAAAATTAAACACACACCGGTGAAGCTACATTGTGCTAAACCCGTTTGAGATCTACATGCCTTTGACTATCTGGAGTATATTAACAGCCCTAAAGAGTGGGTGAGGGGGTAAGGGTAAAGATGAAGGACATTTAGAGGTATAAAAACATTAAGAATGCGTAACCGTAAAAAGACGACTATTAGACATGGCCGTTCTGTGTTTGTGTCTAGACTACCATGAAAATATAAAGTGCAGTGGGATATAAGCAATATTCAGTGTGCCTCAATCATGCTGACATGCAAAACAGCGTATAATGAATATAATGATGGCAAACCTGATTGACTACACGGGTGAAAAGAAACAAGGCCTGAAAACGACAGAACAGCTTAGCAATTAAAGAGAAAATGGAGATATAAACACTGCAGTGAGACACCAGAGACGGGGGGCTAGCCAAAACTGACAGACCCCCATCCACATGTACTACACAACTGTGCAAACTAGGCTTAGGACAGGAGCACTTCCAAATTTAGCTACAACAGGGCTCATGTTAGCCGTACCGCTAAATCGTACTGTAAATCTTAGTTAACGTTTCAAAATGTAAGCTACTTTTCACATTCTCGTCTATATATGAGTCCAGCCTTTATATGAGACACGCTGTTTATGACGTCACACTGTGATCCCACTCAAAACATAGGCCTATATCCACCTCTCAACTCACACAGAACAAACTGACTTAAGGACAATCAAGGGTTGCCAACTGGACAGGACGTCATTTACATATAGGCCTCTGCGTTTAGCCCCGCCCATTCCTGCTGAAGTTATAAGGAGTGTGTCATTTCTGAACTTCTTGTTGAACCAAGCAACAGTCAGAACGAAGATCATGTGCGTAGTCTTAAATTTACATTAAGTAAAACAGGTTAAAAACACGTAAATAATGGATTAGGTGTGTTTATGGTAAACACACACACACGCACGCATTCACACTCAAGTCAGGAGTGAACCCCAGGGTTAAGAATAAGCTTCAGAATAGAAAGATATCGCATATTGGGCCCTTTAATCAACAGCAGCAGAGTGAGCCCAGGCTACTCACAGCATTCCAGAGCACGACGTGCAGACGAAGCAGCCCACGGTGATGTCGATGTAAGTGACCCCGGGCTGGCCGCACTCGAAGCACTGTTTATTAGCTCCAATCTGCGCCAGCTCCCGCACCTTCCGCGCGCACATCTCCTGGCTGTCCCTGTGCTTTCTGTTCGACATACCGCCGCCGTCTCGGTGCCACACACTCATACGCACTCACACACACACCACACACACGCGCAGCCCGTTAGCTAAGATCTCCGTTAGACTGCGTGTGTCAGCGCTCGGGTATGTTCCTCACGCCCGCGTTTATGAAAACATAACGATGCGGTTGAGCTCCGACTAGACGAGAGCGCGCGCGTCCTCGGTGTCTCTCTCTCTCTCGGTATAGATATATGCTTCCTTCTCTCTCTCCTTTTGCACGCGCGTCACTGCTGCTTCGCCCCACCACCAGAGCCCTGTTTATTCACTCATAGCAACAATATCTCGGCTGTAGATGAGCGAAAATCCCCCTTTTTTCTGCTCGTCCCTCCTCTCTCTCGGTCTTCATTTTCGTTTACATCACGCACGCACGCGCCCTGACACACACACACACACACACACACACGACGAGGCTGAACTTGTCCCTCCTATTCGCCAGTGATTTATTTTACTTTCCCTTTCCACCTTAAATTAAGTGCTAGCTGTTTTTTTTTCTTTTTTTTTTTTTTAGTCTGCGGCTTCTGGGGCCCCTCTTTGTGAAAAAATAAAAAGCATTCCTCTGTAACCGCACGGGTCATGGCCACGACATACACTGGGGTGCACACAGCTCTCTTTTCTACATCTTACAGAGCCATGGCCATGACTTCACCATCGTTTCTAATTCCCATCAACTTTAAATCCCTTAACACTTATTCGATATCTTTACGTGAGGCAACATATATGTTATAATACATACGTCATAGGTGGGAACCAGATGGTTAAAGGGTAAGCACCAGCTCTATGAAAGTCCATCCATTACCTCTGTAACCCTTATCCAGTTCAGGGTGGCTTCACAGGGCAACACACACACACACACACTTTTGAGTCGCCAATCCACCTACCAGCGTTTGTTTATGGACTGTGGGAGGAAACCGAAACACCCGGAGGAAACCCACACCACACTCCTCACAGACAGTCACCCGGAGGAAACCCACGCAGACACAGGGAGAACACGCCACACTCCTCACAGAGTCACCCGGAGGAAACCCACGCAGACACAGAGAGAACACGCCACACTCCTCACAGACAGTCACCCGGAGGAAACCCACGCAGACACAGAGAGAACACACCACACTCCTCACAGACAGTCACCCGGAGGAAACCCACGCAGACACAGAGAGAACACACCACACTCCTCACAGACAGTCACCCGGAGGAAACCCACGCAGACACAGGGAGAACACGCCACACTCCTCACAGAGTCACCCGGAGGAAACCCACGCAGACACAGAGAGAACACGCCACACTCCTCACAGACAGTCACCCGGAGGAAACCCACGCAGACACAGGGAGAACACACCACACTCCTCACAGACAGTCACCCGGAGGAAACCCACACAGACACAGGGAGAACACACCACACTCCTCACAGACAGTCACCCGGAGGAAACCCACGCAGACACAGAGAGAACACGCCACACTCCTCACAGACAGTCACCCGGAGGAAACCCACGCAGACACAGAGAGAACACACCACACTCCTCACAGACAGTCACCCGGAGTGGGAATCGAACCCACAACCTCCAGGTCCCTCTAATAGTGTCCCCCTGTGACACTGCACCACCGTGACGCCCACCCTCCCCTCAAACAAAGTGGAATTTGAGTTCCTAACTTGTGTTTATTGATTATTTATTTCTTACTAATTCAAGGAATAAGGCTTAAAAGACCCCCCCCCTCTCTCATGTTCAAGAGCCTCTGTAACATGGAGGTAAACAGGGTAAGGACACTCACTTCGCCTGTTTTAGTTGGTGTTAGTTAACGTTAGCTTGACTCGCTAAACTCGGTGTCTCAGATTATACTCGGCTACGTAGCTGCATTACGGAGGTTTATAGTGTCGGATGAATTCGAGTTCGACTTCGATCACATTTACAAGAATAACGGTACCTCTACATTTGAGTTTAGCTTATTGCTAGGCTATTGTCATGAATAATGTTGGTTATTTAGCTAGATACTGTCATAACAGTCAGTCATAACGGTGTTTTACCGCGGCGTTGTTCAGCTGTTGTCCACCAGTGACGTCACGGTCGCGTTCGAGAATTTCCGTAGGGAGCTCGGGTTTTTCCGTCAGTTTAATAAAATTGTCAGTTTTAAAGCAAATTAAGCTGCTATTTTCATTTTAACTCATACTTATATCTGTCAGTAACTACAATAATGTGGAATATTCATGGAGCTCCATTAAGTGGTGCTTAGTCTTTAAGTTGTGGGCACTATTAAATAAAGCGTGGTGTGTTTATTCTTACTAAAATATTACTTAGGTATCTCTTTAAAACACCTCACTAACCTGTAGCCAAAATATAACGGTTACTTATCTCACTAAACAAAACGTAATTATTTTGTGGCAAGCACTTTGTACGTCAAGGGAACATTGTAGTTAAAACTTGACCACAGCTAAATAAAGCGTGGGAACGGGTTTATTTCCTCATCCCCCTGGTCCTGGCCGTGTTTTGTTGTGGTGGATTGGAGCCACCGGTGCTCCGTACACACGTAAGGCACGGTTTGGGCGGGTGACAGAAAAAACCCCAGCTCAGAACACGCGCAAAATACACGACGTAAAGTCAACATGCGACACTGTGGTAACTAAAGAAGACTGATGTAGTGTTGAAGGGTGCAAGGAAAACATAATGTTGTGTCTTTGGTAACTGTTGTGTGCGTGTTTCCCCTTTTATCGCTTTGACAAATACGGTGTTTATCTCGACCTTTTTCTGGGGCCTAATGAAATCTAAAACATCATCTCTCTGCTGGATTGTGGGTAAATAAGTAAATCAACCGCAATGGAGGACAGACACTGGCATTTTACGTTTTACTTTACATTATCTTCGAATAGACCCGTCTTAACAGAGAACTGTTGTCAGTGAAAACTGTACCGCCGCAGCGCCAACGGCAGATGGCGCCACAAATCTGCTTTCATTTCACACGGAGATCGAAAACGCTGTTGACTTTAAATGTAGTGCACTAGGTCATGAAATAAGTGCTTCAGTATCTCAGAGTTCTCTATGTCTGGATAGTCATTTATTCAGCGAAACCTGCACAACTCTCAGACCAACCTTTGGAGCGCTATTTATTTGTTGAAGGCATAATTTAATTAGCTATATATGGGGCACTACATTGCAAATCTGGAGCTGTTTTAGATTTAGCCGTAGACTTTATCATGGCATTTTCCAGTATGTTATTTATTTAACACGTTAATGAATTACAGAATTAAGCACGGCCATAATATTATTCATTCATTCATCGTCTGTAACTGCTTTTCCAAGTCAGGGTCGTAGTAGTGGGTCCAGAGCCTATCCAGAATCTCTGGGCATGAGGTGGGAACACACCCTGTAGGGGGCGCCAGTCATTCACAGGGCAACACAAGCACACACACACTCACACCTATGGACACTTTTGAGTTGCAAATCAACGTACCAGCACCCACTCAGACACAGGGAGAACACACCACATTCCTCATAGACAGTCACCCGGAGGAAACCCACGCAGACACAGGGAGAACACATCACACTCCTCACAGACAGTCACCCGGAGGAAACCCACACAGACAAAGAGAGAACACACCACACTCCTCAAAGACAGTCATCCGGAGGAAACCCACTCAGACACAGGGAGAACACACCACATTCCTCATAGACAGTCACCCAGAGGAAACCCACGCAGACACAGGGAGAACACACCACATTCCTCATAGACAGTCACCCGGTGGAAACCCACGCAGACACAGAGAGAACACACCACGCTGCTCACAGACAGTCACCCGGAGGACACCCACGCAGACACAGGGAGAACACACTACACTCCTCACAGACAGTCACCCGGAGGAAACCCACGCAGACACAGGGAGAACACACCACACTCCTCACAGACAGTCACCCGGAGGAAACCCACACAAACACAGGGAGAACACACCACACTCCTCACAGACAGTCACCCAGAGGAAACCCACACAAACACAGGGAGAACACACCACACTCCTCACAGACAGTCACCCTGGAGGTCCCTGGAGCTGTGTGACTGCGACACCAACCTGCTGCGCCACCGTGACACCCTTAATAGTAATCATCATAATAAAATGAGTTTTTAAAAAAAAGACAAAAATGAAAACAAGAAAAAATCAAATACACACACTTTTTTTTATCTAATTCATTTTTAAACAAAACTATTGTCAGTATTTTTGCTGTGTAATAGCAATGTGGCCTATGTGGTCTGTTTATCCTAATCTTAATCTCAGGCTTTCTTTTACTTGCAGATACATGGCCTTAACATGCACATTGCTGAGAAAGTCCACATTCTTCTGGATTGTAAATAATGCAGACCGTTTGTGTGCTTCCAGAAAAAATGTTCTGCAGATTTTAGCCTTGTCCCAAAAGCAGTTCTGCAGACCAAGTGCCAAGTACACACTTTTGTGGACAGAGACATACCGGCTGTGCGTGTATCTCGCTTGGTAGAATGATATTATTGATCATGGTAGTTTTTGAAAATTAGACCATTTAACTGCAGGTAATATAGATTGTGTTCATAACTAACAATTCAAAGTCATAAACCCATGCACCTCAACTTTTCAACAATTGATCATCTTTCTTCTCAGCCGTGTCGGTCAGACAGCTGTAAAACGACACTTCCTGATTGGTCCTCTCTGGGAGTTCTGAGCATGAAGTTACTGTTGAATCTGTACTGAGGCAGACTTCACCAAAGGGTTGTAAAGAGGTACTTATTAGCATGTTTATGCTAATCCTAACGCTAATTAGCATGTTTATGAGAAATGCCCCACCTAGGGCTCTAGCTTCTTGTCAGAGACCTTTTTAATAATTAAAAAATATTTGCATGAGCTGCAAAGTAATTTGTACATTTGGAATTACTTTACATTTATAGTGAGTGAATAAGGAAACAGAACAGAACATAACACCATTAAATACTTGGAGATTTAGCCTGAGCAGGAGAAACATACCCTGGGATGAACACAGTGTGGATGAACTTGGGCACACTTCAAGTGTTGACATATTTTTTTGCTTACATTTTGTACATGTTTTTAAATTCCCCAAAATTTTAACATGTGTTTTTAACAACAACACGACTGTCATGTCTGATATGGGCTGTTGTTCCATGCTTTGTTGATTTATCTGTCTCCGCAGTCAGGTGGGGCACAACAGGTTGAACCAGTACACTACTCAGAGACGTGTTAGTAAACCTGCCCCAACAGTTGTAAGCTGTACTCTACTTTAATCCTCATAATAGATAAACACTTCTTCCTGGAAATGCATTGTTTGAGAGAACATGGGCAAGTGTGCGCATAACAGCTGTCCTGTCTACAGCAGTATAATAAAAGGGCCAATATCCTGCATTTTCCGTGGTTCATTTATGAAGTGTTTGTGTGTTTACTTACCAAAATCTCTCTTTTAATTCTTATTTAATCTTTATTTCTCAAACTGCACGCCTGACACAATTTTAAATTAAAATGAGTTTTCATGTCCTTAGTCGTTAGAAAATTTAACTTCCCCGCCATTTTGTATTCTGTGTTACATTCATGGACTGGATGAACTGAGGTATTAATTATGTGTTGAAATCTTAACAGTGTTCACTGCATCAAACTTTCATATGATATGAGCCTTTAAAGGATTTCAGAATGAAAATTGTGTTCAGAAAGAAATTGGTTGCGCAATTTTGATGAATCACTCAATGAAATGACACTCCATAAGTGCATAAAAATACTTTACTGCATGCAGAGCCAATAAAGTATCTATCTATCTATCTATCTATCTATCTATCTACTTTACACAAAATTTAACTGCACACTCTATTTTTATTTCAGTTCACTTTATCTTTACTAAGCTGACCTGACAAAACAAAGATCTCCTCCAGAGAAAATCAAGTGTTTTACCTTCTTAACTGTCCATCTGATGTTTTCCTATTAACTAGAATCACAAAGTCAAAATCGTAGAAGGGCATTTCTGCTCAGGAACTTCAGTATTCCTACGGCAGATTAAAATAGGCAGATTCTGACTGGCAGAGTTTCTTACATCATAAACCTAAGGAGCCTATCCCAGTAACTCATGTGATGTTGCTTTTGAGCTATGTGCATGTGGGCTAGGCGGATACAGATGTGGGCATCAGTTACATAGTCATAAATGTATCCATACTGAATGAAGACTGAAGAGTTGTAGAGTTATATTTAAGCCACTTTAAACTGTAGAAAGGTGTTCTATTATAAATAAATGTATGTATATAATACTGATGAGCAGAGATCCGTTTTTATGTGTTAGAGGGGAACTTTAATATGCCACAAATACATTTACTCTTTAAAAAGCCCCCAGCAACCTTGAATATATCTGAACTGCTATAAATACCGAAGCACAACCTAGACCAAAAAGCACCTATCAGCACCTTAGCAACCAGAAGAAAACACAGCTACCACATAGCGACACTCTAGTAATCACCTGGAATATCATGTGACTGCTAAGCAACAATCACTCATAATACCGCAGAAGCTAATTAGCATATCAGAACCCCAGCAATTCTGGGACTCCTTAAGCTGCACAATAACTGTGCAAATTCTTTATTTTTGTGCTTGATGAAGTTTCACTGACTTTGTAAAGCACGTTTAAAATTGTTCATTAGCTTTCCCCTTCTAGTGGATCCCTGCGTAAGGGCCTGGTGTTTACAGGCTAGCTTATCTGCGTGATCTCTAGCATAAAAAGGAAACTGTTTACTTCGTGAGACGCAGTTATATGTTTCCGATGTTTCAGGTAGAGCACCCGGAAACAAGCTAATGTGCGAGTTGTGTTTTTCCACCTATATTTAGACAATTCCCGCCTTTAACTTCACTGCAACCAATCCTGCTGACCGTGTGGTGCGCTGTTAGCCAATCCCTGAGCAGGGGGGCGGGCTTGGTTTTTGAAAGAAAACGGGTGGTAAACAAAACACAATATCAACGGCTCGGGCACAAGACACAGGAAAGAGAAGCGCGAGTCCGGTGTCAGAAATTAACTCTCAGAGGAACCTGCCCTACCTCTGCGGGGGTTAGTTTTATGAAACAGGCCGCACATATGTGAGGTAAATGTTAATAACTTAGCTTTGAGCGGGAGGCGGGGCGTTGGACTGACGAACTGACGCTGTTTTAAGGAAGAAGAGGGAGAACACGCTGTGGTGCCGCTGGAACAAGTCCCCTTAGCGTAATGTCCTGTT
Source organism: Hoplias malabaricus (assembly GCF_029633855.1). NCBI lineage: Eukaryota > Metazoa > Chordata > Actinopteri > Characiformes > Erythrinidae > Hoplias > Hoplias malabaricus. The sequence goes on from NC_089808.1 coordinate 908,848, forward strand.
ATTTATTGATTTTTAAAAGTGTATATATGCCGAGGTTTTAATTAATTTAAGTCGGAAGCCATAGCCAGGACGAGAAACAAATTTCGGCGAACATTTCTGAGAGTATGAGCTTCTCTCCTGAGGCTGTAGGCGCTAGGGTGTTATCTGATTCACTGCGGCGATGAAGACCAAAGGTTTGGACTCTGTTTAGAAGCACAGTCAAGAAGGACTAACAACATAATCATCCGCAGACATTGTACACCTCCAATGACAAAATGACGGTGAAACTGGACTTCGAAGAGTGCCTGAAAGACTCCCCCAGGTTCAGGTAAGTTTCCTAAACCATCAGCTTTTAAAACAGCTGTTTAGATCACTGCGCCCTGCAGTAATAAGCGGTTACTTCAGCCTTAGACCGATTCTCATTCTCAGAACCCTAATTACACATTCAGACCTTGACCTGAACAGAGGATTACTGCAGCTGCTTGAAATACTGGTGCATTTTAGCAGTGGAAAGACTCCTTTGGCCCCAAACAGCCTCAGAGTGTTGAAGTTTCGCTGACTCCAGCTGGAAATAGTGCGTGTGTCTGAGGAATGGATGGAATGAATGGGATCCTGAACACAGGGAGTGAATCGGCTCTGTTGACAGGGAAGGAGTGGAAGGGTTCAGCCTAAATTCTTGACAGTTCAGAGCGGAATTCCCCTCATTTTAAAATAGATTTTGTGTTACTTATTCGTTGAGGTGTGAGCACAACCATTCAGAAGAGCTTGACAACTTCATACGACACTGTTTTATAGAGGGGTGGCTGTAGGAAGCATGTTTTCTGATGTCTGTAGCCATTTACACTCCACCTTTGTCTAATGAAACTATGGCCTACGTCTGTTGAACTGAATGATGAGGGTAAAATCTGATTTCTGGAAATCAGTGTGTGTGTGTGTGTGTGTGTATTTGTGAAATAACTTTTAGACAAATCACCACCACTTTTCTGTACTGGGGGAAACTTGACGTCAGACTGAACCTAGTTCTGTTTTCTTCAGTAAAGTGATGCCGCTGAAAAAGTTCTGTGGATTTTCACTTAAATAGTGTTGTTTTTTATTGAGGGAAGACTTTAATGTTGGTTTAAAAAATGTGCTGAAGCTCTTTCGTTGTTGACTAAGGAAACACTTTCCTTCTGAGAGTAAAAGTTTACAGAAAAGTCGAAGCAGATTTGTTCACCCTTCTTGGTCAAATTATAGGTTGTGAAAGAGGGAGGGATTTTTATCCGACTGGAAAGATCTAATAGTGGGTTGGTGTTCTGGGCGCGGCTGTGTGTCTGGCGAAAATAAATGACTGACATTTGCATCTGATTTCTATGTATTTATTTATTTATTTGTATTTTTTTTTCTATCTATTGCAATGTTGGTTTTGCCTTCTCTGTTTCTCGCGTACACGCTTTCTTTTGCCTTGTGGACTAACAGGGTGGAAAGTTTGAGTCTGTTCTCAAGACGGTACGTAGCAGTTCAGACGCAGATAGAACGTGTGGTGGGAGGGGGGTGGAGTGGGTTACAGAACTAGGCCACGGACTAGAAATATACACTTAGCTACGTGTATGTATGCTCCCTCCCCAAACAGACGCACGGCTGCTTCGTACGTCCCTGTGTGTGTGTGCAGTTGTGTTAGATACATGTGTGAGAGCACCCTGCCTTTTGTAGTTTTGTGACAGAAACACCCTGTTGTTTATAGCCAGAGAGTCATGAGAGAATGAGATAATGTGGACAGTGATTCAGGGGAAAAAAAGGAAAGTGGAAAAAGCTGTCTCTCTTATGAGCACAGTCCAGGTCCAGATCACCCTTCACTGCTGCCTCCCGTTACTAAGCAACAGTGCGGTGCGATTGAAGGAGGGGGGGGGGCAGCAAAGTCAGGAAGTGAGGCGATACCAACATGATAAACATGAGACAGGAAGTGTGTATTCAGGGGTGGATCACTACGGAAATGTTAAGGCTGTCAGAAGCACACACTCAGTTACTCACAGCAGATATAGCTTTTATGCTGAAATTGTCCTGCAGTTGGGTCATTTTTACACGAATGACAGTGTTCTCACTGCAGAAATACTCTTTCTGTTGTACATTTGCCCTGTATTTATTTCCTCACCAGTTTCAAAATGTTTCTGTAGTTAATTCTATATTCCACACACAAGAAAGTGAGGTTTTTTTTCACTTCTTAAAAGAACAACAAAACAAAACAAAACAATTTTCTTGTTCAACAGGCTTCTTTCCATCATCAGTTCTTTTTCTTCTCTCTCTCTCTCTCTCTCTCTCTCTCTCTCTCTCTCTCTCTCTGTCTGCTCAGAGAGCTAGCGGAAGCCACAAGATCTGTTCATTGTCAGTGCGCATGCATCTCACTCTCAAAAACACAAGCACAAGACAGATGACAGGCTTTTGTTACTCACTCAGACACATACAAAGTTGCCCATAGAAACCCAAACATAGCAACCATCCTCCAGTCATATCTACAAAAAAAGTGTAGGTTGGATTCCGAAAGATCAAGCCTAGGTTGAACACCAAAAAGTACATTAATAAAAAAAAAAGCAGCAAAATGACCTAAATGTTAGTGTCTATTTATTTCTATGTTTCTGTGTTTTTGAGGGGGATATGGACACGACACATGCACAGCAGCATGATTCCTTCTAATATATGCAACAAAACTAAAAGCATGCCTAGTGTTGTTACTCTGTTTAATACAGCTGCTGTATTTTTGCATGTCTCTCTTGTGTGATACCCATTCTGTCAATGATACCGTCTGGACGCAAGGGCCACTGAGCTGTTTACTGGTTTGTGAAGTAGACAAGTCCTGCCTTAGGGCGTTTCCACACCTGCGATCTGGAGTCCTTTTAAATCGGACTCTGGTTCATTTACGCCTTTGGTGCGGTTCATTTGTGCAGGTGTGAACGCAGTAATCACACTTGGGTGCGGACCGAAACACCTGCACCGAGACCCTTAAGAGGCGGTGGTGGCGGTCCGGGCCCAAACGAACTCTGGAGCAGTGTGTTTGTGGTGAGAAATTGATCGGGTCTTGATCCGACCTAAATATCAGGTGAACTCCTCAGGTTCACCTTGTAGCCAGGTGTGCTTTGCATTAAACACGACTCCACGACACAACAGCTTCTTCACGTATGGAATGACCAATAAGTGAAGAGAACGTTCTCACGTGGTTTTTCTTGTGATGCCTTTAGGTGCGCTTTGATTTATCACTGTGTGAAAACAAACTAAACGCTCCAAGTATTTAATCTCGTGAACTGAATCTGACCAGAGCAACCAAGCTATAGGTGTGAAGACACCATTGGAGTGAGGAGTGTAGGACTGCCCTCTCAGAAACACTGAAATAAATACATATAGAAATGGGGAAATAAAGAAAAACACCAAGCCGTTTTATTAATCAAGCACTTGATGACAACATTGATTTATTTATTATAATATTTATTTATGATTGTATTCTTTTTCCTTCTATAGATGTAGCATACCAATGTATACAATAGTTTAAATGGTAAAATAGATATATTCTTTTAACTAGCAAAGCCTTAATAATAGTACGATCCCTGGAAATGATCTTAAAATGCAAACCGTCATAGAACGGAGGGCCGCAGCGAGGGTGGCTTTGTTGATTTACACTAAACCTGCTGAGGTGAGCGAGGAAAATAAGCAAAAAATGACCAGCCCATAACAGCCTTCAAGACGAACATCTGGACACCCGCGAGAACCCTAACCATACAACTGTTTTCTGTCAACAGGGCAGCCATCGAGGATGTGGAGATTGATGTGAATGAACTGGAGACACGCCTTGAGAAGGTCAGAAAGAAAGACAAAACTAAAGCTTTAACAAATACTGATTTTTCTAAATATGTCAGCTATATTTAAGCTTGTATTAGTCAGTTTTATTAACTTATATTTATGCCGTTTGATAAAGGAACGTCTAACAAATTTCACTCTCCCCATAAGTTTATGAGAGAGGAGCTTCCAAAGTAATGTCCAACCATAGGACATCACTTTCAAACACAACTCAAAGTTCTTGTGTTAAACCAGTCCTGGTACGAACGATATTTGGCTCAGGTGCCGCTCCTGCTCCTTGTTTTTCTTTTAAAAGAATGACATCGAGTTCATATCAACTACACATTTTCCCTATGATTCATAGTTGCTCTTATTTTTCATGAAGTACCGTTGTTCCCCTATTTTATTCTCATAGCTCCCACTGGGAGAGCTTAATGAAGAGAAGTAGTATTCTGGCTTTTAAATGGAGGAACTGGAAAGAGGAATTACCAAATCAATGGCTTTTACCTACTTCAGTCCAATTCCCGTTCAACGGTCCACGATATAGTCTCAATTCTGACCTCAGTAAAGATGAACAGGGTTCCCGCACTTCCTCTTTGTGACTTGTGCAAAGGTGTTGTTGGTGTCACATGTTCACAAAGAACGACTGATAAATAAGGTTAGGAATTTTTTAGGCTTGTTTCTGTTTGTTTCTCTGTTCATGTGTGTCTGCGTGTACCTGTCTGTGTACAGTTGGTGAAGCAGTGTAACTCCATGCTTGAAGCGGGGCGTATGTACTGCCAGAATAGTAAGAGCTTTGTGAATGGGCTCAGGGAACTGGGACACCACTGTTCTAAAGACAGGACTGTAGGGGTGAGCTGCTAAGCCATTTCATAATCAATAGTCTGTTGTACGTTATTTCTGACTAGAATTATTACAATTTAAAGTTAAGCATTATTCTTTGGTGACTGCATCTCTGAGACACAGCATGAATATGTATTAATCACATCTAGCAACCGATTAATATGCAGCCACCATCATTTATACAAGGCATCACATGACAGCTGAGATGCATCTAGCCACAAAGTCTAACCCACAAGTGAATATTAGGATGTGATCACTTTAAACATATTAATATGAAGAGGAACTCTAATAATAATGACACCGTTACTGTTAAGACCCCATGTCTGAGCAGTCTGTTAGCTGTGAGAATGTAGAATAGTTCAGTGACATTCCTCTTTGCCTGGTTTCTCTTATTCAGGATTGTTTAGAGAAGTTCTCCAAGAAACTGTCCATCATCCTCGGTACTCAGGAGGTAGGCCTAGACACCACACGTCAATCCTTCTCATTGTTTCTCATGGTAACCACACGTATATTGTCACCCCAGCCCAGGATAGTTCTTCACATTTGCTTGCATTTTCAGGAGCTCATAGAATCCACACACAAGTCAGTGAAATTAAAACTGCAGAGTTTTGTGAAGGAGTGAGTACCCTCATACCATTTTGTACTGTATGTGTTGTTGTTCGTTTTACAGTCCAGCTTCTGTTGGCCGAGGATGTTTTTATCAGAGGGGAAGTTCTGTAATAATACATTTAAAAGGCCCACATCCTAAAAGAAGTTGTTATTAAAGATTATTTTATAAGCTTGATGTCGTCTGTAAACATTGCTGAATGTTGCCTAGAGCCTACGTTTGTATTCAAGTTAAATGAAGTGCTCTCAGAATGAGGTGCAATAACCAAGAGGTCGTTGTAATATATCAAATATATAAATATAAATAAGACAAGATCAGCCTAATGTTCTTCTCTCCCTGGAAATTGATTTGTCTCAGGGATGTGAAGCGCTTTAAAGACGTACGCAAGGAGTTTGAGCGCAGTAGTGAGACTCTGGATGGAGCATTGGCAAGGAATGCTCAGGCTCCTCGGGGAAAACAGCATGAGGTGGATGATGCCAGCCAGGCCCTCCTTAATGCCCGCAGAGGTTTTAGATCAGAGGCCTTGGACTACGTACTCCAGGTATAAATGCACACACACACACACACACACACGTACATGCACCAACAAGCAATTAAACACACATGCAATTGCCGCTCTATGTTGATGATTTTACACATGGCTGTGCATTAAAGGCATGTTAGAAGTGTCTCAGAACTGACTGGACTGGGGTATCAGCTGAAGCTGCCTCTGGCTGCATGCAACAAGTTAAAAATACCATAAGACCAGCCGCCACAAACATTCTTACCAAAGAGAGCTTTATTTTGTCTTTTAATTTTTCCTCTGTCTCTGATTCTTTTCTTTTTTTCTTTCTCTCCCTCTCCACAAACTAGATCAATGTTATTGAGTCCAAGAAGAAGACTGAAATACTGATGGCGGTATGTTTTTATGTAATAATCCCTAATGTAATCATTTATAAAAAAGGAACCAAAACTGGCAAAGAAAAAAAGGTTCCGTTTGATGTGTGTGTGTGTGTGTGTGTGTGTGTCACAGATGCTCTCTATGATGGAGGCCCAGGCTCTGTTCTTCCAGCAAGGCCACCAGTCCCTCTCAGAACTTGAAGAGTACCGCAGACAGCTCAGTGATGAGGTGAGAGCAAGTGAAATTGGCCTCAATAGAAAGGATACAACAATGGACAGAAATAAAAGGAGGGAAACGGCACGCTCACACAGGTCTTAGAAAAGGTTTAATTTGCTATTGTGCAGACGGGGAAATGTAAGAAGCACTCACTGGTTTCTTCCTCAGATTTCTAAGGAATATAAATGGCTCAGGGACAAACCCCAGGAAACTCGTATGTCAGGAATTTACAAGCGTTAACGCAGCAACAGGAAACGGTGCACATCATACTCCTTATCGTGTGTGTGTGTGTGTGTTCTTGGGTTTTTGCCGTATCAGTGTTTAATTCAACAAATACCTCATCGTTTCATGCAGTTTTTTTTAAAAGGCATTGCATAACATTATGAACCACATGAAAGAACTACATTTTCTTGTTTTAAACATGATTTCAAATATCTTACTCTTCATATGTGTTAGAAAAGTGTTGTGTTCATATAGAATTCTACATTAACCTTTTAGTTTCAGGCCGTCTGGACGGACACAGCGTTTCTATAAGTTTTTAGCTATGGTTATCTAGTGAGTGAGCCGTTTGAAACAGGAAACACAGTCACCTACTACTGGCCTGTGAAAGCCACAAAACCTGCTACAAAACTTCCTGCATGCACAGGAAATGTTGACAGACTGAGTTAAAGGATTATACCAAAATGGTTGATCTCAGATACAGATGGAATTAAAAACATCTCATTTGACTGGGAGCTCGGAGAACAATAGTGAAAATGAGTTTTTAAATATTATAGAATGTTTAAGGTGAAGGGAAGAGAAATATGTTTTCATCTTTACAGAGTTACACAAAAGATTTGATCTCATTGGTGAAATGCTTGGTCACAACGTCTTACTGTTGCTGTTGTTTTCAGACTTTAAAGTAGCATTACGTCTTTTTTATTATTAATGACAGTGATCACAGATGAGATGAGATGAAGAATCGGGCCCTGATTTTACTGAGTGGGTCACTCAAACAGGGCCGGCTGTGCACAGAAAATGACTTACTGCTCCTTTAAAACATTGTGGTGGGAGGGATGGGCATAAACAATGTCGCCAGCACAAACAGGCTGTTCTGTGCTTATTGTATTCTGTTTAATTTTTTCCAGAATGTTAAACAGAGAAAGTGTAATTTGACCAGGAATGTTAATATTTTTGTGTACAACAGGATACTGAAGAAATGCTGAAGTATGAGAGAGAGAGAGAGAGAGCGAGAGAAGAAGGGGAAAGAGAGAGAGAGAGAAGGGGAAAGAGAGAGAGAGAGAAGGGGAAAGAGAGAGAGAGAGAAGGGGAAAGAGAGAGAGAGAGAGAAGGGGAAAGAGAGAGAGAAGGGGAAAGAGAGAGAGAGAGAGAAGGGGAAAGAGAGAGAGAGAGAGAAGGGGAAAGAGAGAGAGAGAGAGAAGGGGAAAGAGAGAGAGAGAGAGAAGGGGAAAGAGAGAGAGAGAGAGAGAAGGGGAAAGAAAGAGAGAGAGAGAGAAGGGGAAAGAAAGAGAGAGAGAAGAAGGGGAAAGAAAGAGAGAGAAGAAGGGGAAAGAAAGAGAGAGAGAAGAAGGGGGGAGAGAGAGAGAGAGAGAGAGAGAGAAGAAGGGGGGGAGAGAGAGAGAGAGAGAGAGAAGAAGGGGGGGGAGAGAGAAGAAGGGGAAAGAGAAAGAGAGAGAGAGAGAAGAAGGGGAAAGAGAGAGAGAAGAAGGGGAAAGAGAAAGAGAGAGAAGAAGGGGAAAGAGAAAGAGAGAGAGAGAGAGAGAGAGAGAGAAGGGGAAAGAGAGAGAGAGAGAGAGAGAGAGAGAAGGGGAAAGAGAGAGAGAGAGAGATTTTAAGGGGGTAGACAAATTAAGCTCAGATAAACTCATCAACCTACATTTAGGACTGATGGACAGGATATTGATCTAGTGCCAACATTTCCTGCTTCCTGTTTCTATAAAACAATTTTAGAGTGAGAAAGATTTTTTAAAAATGTAGTGTGGCAAAGGTTTAAGTGCTAAGTGCCATGAATAACAGTAATATATAGAGAGTGAGGGGGAACAAGAGATAGAAATAATACCAATTTACAGAAGGAAATATGATGGAGGAGGAAAAATAAAAGCAATGTGTAGAGACAGTGGGCAAAATAAAAGCTAGAGGTATTTAAAGCTGAGGTAAATATAAAAGCAATATTTAGATCATAAGGTAAAAATAATACAGATGTAAGTATATATTTGTCTTGTAAATAATTGAATTAAATATTTATATGTAACAGAACTATAATATGCTGCTAGATTAAAATGAGCATCTCTCCCTCTCACAGCACACTCAGCTCGTTCTGAACTCTGCTAGAGAAAAAAGGGACATGGAACAGAGACATGCTGCTATCAAAAAGAAGGTGATACACTTATCCCTGTAATCACAATCCCACAGACCAGGTCCTGTATTCTCCGCTGTTTATATAAATCTCTCTTAAATATTTGTGATTTCATTATCAGGACATATCCTATGACGACTTGATCATGGACTTCAGTCCTGATGCACCGAGTGGCATTGTCATGGAGGGCTACCTTTACAAGAGAGCCAGTAATGCCTTCAAAACATGGAGCAGGTGCCACACATCCCTCTCTCTCTGTCTGCTTCTCCCTCTATGGCTCTGTTCTTGTTTTATTTGTTAACTACCCCTCTATCCCATTCATGATCATTTTAAATGGCAGCTCTTTTAAATATATTTTATTTGCAATATTTCTGGACATTTGAGGACAACTTTGATTATATTTTTTAAACATAAACTTTGATGCCTGCAACACACAGATGTCACAGGAGAGTCTGGAAAACACTGTGGTTTTTTTGGTTGCACTAAGTGTGTGTGTGTGTGTGTGTGTGTGTTGCAGACGGTGGTTTTCCATACAGAAAAACCAGCTTGTATATCAAAAGAAATACAAAGTAAGTGTCTCAATTTCAAAACCGTAGATCACTCACTCACACAACACAAGAATTCATTGTCTCCCTCTGTTCTAGGAGCAGCCAACGGTGGTGGTGGAAGACTTGAGGCTCTGCACAGTGAAGCCCTGTGCTGAACAGGACAGAAGATTCTGCTTCGAGGTCGTCTCTCCCTCCAAGTGAGTGAGGCAATGAGGGACAAATTGCATGTGTGTGTAATAATGTGCAAAAAAATTTTCCTGTCAAGACTTTTGTGAAGTACCAAGTGTTTTTTTTTTTGTTGTGGGGGAAAGGCTTCACATGCTCTGAAAAAGGAAAATAACAATCTAAACATATGATACTAAAGTGTGTGTGTGTGTGTGTAGGAGCTGTTTGTTGCAGGCAGATTCAGAGCGACAGCAGCAAGGCTGGATGAGTGCCGTTCAGAACAGCATTGCCTCAGCATTTCAAGAAAGGAGAGAAGACACACACAGTCCTGTAAGACACACACACACGTCACATGCCAACATACACCTAAGCCTGTGGGTCTCCGTGATTTCTTATCACTGACATAGCTCTTGAGAATTGAAAACACATCTTAACAAAACTAGTGAATACAGAACCCTGTGAAAAAATGTTTTTTTTAAATGTTAGAATCCAAGATGGAGTCTGATATTAAAGTAATAGGGATGCACCAATGATATCAGATTCAGATCTGAGGGTTATTGCTTAAAAAGGAATGCTATATTTTTACACAGTACTAATCAATGTTTATGTAGCTGCAGCTTCTAAACTCATATTTATGTTTTAACATTCGTCAATAGACACAAACACATCAGATTTCTACAGAGGCCGATAGGCTGATCCCTCACTAATTGTACAGTTGTTTGTTTTTTACATTTAGAAGTCTGTATTTCAGCAGAGAAGGTGAATCTGATCAGTATGTGACTGTATATTATTTTTTTCTGTTTAGAGTTCTGCGTACATCTTTAATAACACTGTGATAATTTGTTCTAATTTTATATTTTTGGCCTCAGTTTTGTCATTTATAACGGCTTAGACATTCCTACATTTACCTCAACTATTACCCAATGATCGGTGCATTATTGAATGTTAACGCAAGGTTCATGTTGTAAATTTGTGGATTAAGACGGAAGCCAGAGAGCTGATTATGGAAAAGCAGGTTATTTTTGAAGACAAGGCTAAGCAAGCATCAGTTTTTAACTGATGTGAAAAATCAACAGTGGCTCAGAACCATTTTCTGCAGAGCTCCCGTTTTATAGAGAAAAAGCACACTGTGCGAACAGTGCTCAAACATGCCTCGTTTATTTGCCTTGCTGCATCCCTCTGCAATAGCTCCACATCCTTTGGGAATCAGTATGGAATAAAGAATGAGTCACCGTTTGTGGTCTGACAAGTGAAGCCACAGCAAAGTATCACAGAACACCTGCTTGAACTCTTAATATGAAACGAAACGTTAATCACCTTAGAGGTGCAGACAGGCTACGGGACAGAGGATAAAATGATGATTCACAGGGTTAGGCTAGAAGATGCCAAAACCGACCCTAGGCCTAAGCCTTTTAAATCTGTAAAACATACAAAAGGCTATGACACACTGTACTTTGAAGTTTATCACATGATTAATAGCAGTATTTAGAGACAAAGGGAAATGCAAAATGTGGAGGCTGAGGAACTAAAGGCAGTTATTGGAAGTTAAAGTAAATAACAGCAATATTTAGAGAATGAGGCAAAGTCTATTTTAGCGCTGCAGTTTGCGTTATGTTCATTGGTGGAGTTAAGGGTTGTAGTGCATATTCCATTACTGTTCAGCATAAATGTATAGCTCTGAAACAAACAAGTAAATAAGGAAATCTGAATAGAATCTGATCACCTACATTTAGGTTAAGAAGAGATCATTTATCTTTGGATCCTTTTTCATGTATAACTTAAGAGATGGACTTGAAATTTAAGAATGGTGTCCTGCTCTTAATTTTTTGTTCTGAAATTAAAATGTTGTTTATCGTCTTGCTGTAATTGGTGGAAACATGAATTCCGCTCTCTAAAGGAGAATAACAGGCTGTCGAACTGAAGCCATCGGACCTTGATTAGAATAGGCCAAAGAATTAAAGCAAGTCCACCTCTGAAAGGCTGAGTGGCCTGGTCAAACCTCAGGCTTCAATCAGATTCAGATGCTGTGGCCAAAAAGAAGAAGAGTGGGCCAAAATTCCTCCACAGAGAAGAGAAATACTCATTGCCAGTGATCGCAAAACCTTGATTGCAGTTGTTGTCCACCACCAGTTATTAGTGTGGCACCAACAGTTATTAGGTTTAGGAGGCAGTCATTTTTTTCACATGGGGACGGGTTGTGTTTGGGTTGGCTTTTTTATTTCTTTAATAAATGAGATCATCGTTGGCTCATGATTTTGTTTGTGTGTGTGTGTGTATCAGAGAGAGCGCTGTAGCTCAGTGTCAATGGGCAGTGGTACCCTGGCTATTGGAGAACAGCAGAATTCATGCTGTAAGGCTCTGGAGGAGGTGCAAGCCATCCCAGGAAACGGACACTGCTGTGACTGTGGAGAACCAGGACCAGACTGGGCTTCCATTAACCTGGGCATAACACTCTGCATCACCTGCTCTGGAATACACAGGTAAAGAGGATAAAACTTGGCTGTTTTTCACTGTGGTGTTAATAATTGTCAGTTGCGTAACGCACAGTAATATTTAAATTCTAATTTTCAAACATAAAGATACTGAATGATTATTGCTTGCTTCACTCACTGTATGAACAGTTCCTCTTGTCACATTTTTCACATCTGAGACGTCTGAGATTTACAACTGTGTTGCTGTAACGCTTCTCTTTTTGGTCCGTGTAGAAGTCTGGGTGTTCACTTTTCTAAAGTACGCTCGCTAACATTGGACTCCTGGGAACCAGAACTCATCAAAGTAAGAGTCCAGTTAGAGTCTTGGGATGAGATTATAATGTTATTGTTTGCCAAAAATGTTAAGTTGTAATATTTATTTATGTTATCATTCAGGTTTTTTCTCTGTTTTACAACCTCATATTAACAGCCCAAATAAATACAATTATTATTATTATTAATATTATTATTTTTATTTTTTGAAAAAAACACATTTGACGTTAAAGACATTAAAGGCTTAACAGACACTTTTGATAAAGATTAACTATAGTCTCCTTAACCAGCCTCCATTTAGTCTCTCACACACACACACACACACACACCACCTGTTTAATTATTTAGCTGCTTCTGCTTCTCCTTTAATAGAAGCCAATTCTCAATTCTCAGTTCCATTCTTATGAATGTAGGAGTACGTTATACAAATTAATGCCTTTTTTAATGCAAATATTTATCTATCCATGTTTTCAGTGGTTCTGAATAAAAGTGGAGATATGAATTCTCTCAGTTTTAAACAGGACTGCTAGTAGAGTAGGTTTGTAGGTTGAGTCTCAAGCATATCTCACACTCTTCAGGTATTTGACTTAAATTTTTAAGCCACGAAAACACAGGGTACCAGCTGCTGTATTCCACAGTGTGTTCTCATTAGCACACATTTTGTTATTGTTAATTTCCCAGCAGCGTGTTGAGTGTAAGGCGGTGTAATGTTTAGAATTGGTGCTTTAACACTTATATAAACACATACATTTAAATCGTGGTAATATTGTTTACCTCTGTTATTAAGCAGATAGTGATATTTTTTTCTCTCACTCTCCCTCCTCCTCTCGACTCTCTCATTTCTTCATCTCTCTCATTCTTTAGCTCATGTGTGAGTTAGGAAACACTGCTATTAACCGGATATATGAGGCACGTATCGATGAGATAACAATAAAGAAACCTCACCCTTCCAGTCCTAGGTAAGAATAATGTTATAAAATATAACTTTGACACACAAATGTAAATGAATGTGCTTCTGCGAATAAGTGCTTTCATCAAGATGTGGGCTTTTATTAAAGGAGACATCTTTATAGCCTTTTTCCACAAGTTAACTCAGTTCTCTGGGGTCTTGCCAAAATACCACAAAGACCAAACAGCACAGCAGCGTTCAACCCCTGTGTAAACAGTCATTCAGTGCCTGTTCTTTTCAATAGTGATAAGCCACTGTTTACTCCAACATATGTGCGCAGCATTGAGAAACGACGTACAGAATTTCTCGTCTCGTTTTCTTTGCCGTGTACATTTTTGTATTAATTCGTATGTCCACCCTCATTGTGTCCATTTTGCTCTGTTTATCTTGTCTCGTGCTCTCACGTAAATGCTGGTCCAGTGCTTTGGGGTGGGAATAAGTGTAAAGTGTCTGCACTTGATGTAAGAAGTGGAGCAAAATCAGAATGACACATTTTGTATAATGTTTTTTGGGCAGTCCCGTCCTGTTTAGTGTGTGTGGGTTGGTAGGCTCCACATCCTCAATTTATGTGCATATACACACATTCTTTTCCTACTAAGTCCCCTTTAATTAATTACCTTTCTATACTGCCCTCTGCTGTCTCCATCTTACTATGACACATTTGTCTTAAACTGGATTATCACTTCTCATTCTTCACTCATTTATTCACTGTCTGTAACTGCTTCAGAGTCGCTGTACTTCTCATTCTTTCGAAATCCATTTACGGTTTCACAGGGGCTTCCTTATTCTTTCTTCCCAACATGCACATCATAGAGGAATGTCAGGTAACACTGTTGGTTACTGCTGTTAGGATCAAGTGAAATGCATCCTGCTTATGTTGAGATCTGCAGTGAATCAGAAAATCATTTATTCACGTTCATTTAAATTCATACTAGTTATTAAACTGCATGTGTGAGAACAAACTGACATCTGTCGTCTGATGCCTGGTTCTCGATGCCTGGATAACAGCTGGGAAAATGAAAATGGCAGCCGTGCATGTTGTGACTTCATTATAAACAAAAACAAAGTTCAGTAATGACTATTTGGTTGTCACCATGTGTTTTATTGAAGCTCTGTGTTACTGAATAACTTTCGTCTCCGTGTCTTAGGCAAGATAAGGAGTCATGGATCCGCTCAAAATACGTGGAGAAGAAATTTATTCACAAGCTTCCTGAAACAGCCCGGGGCACACCCCTGCGTCGCTCTAGCGCACGCAGAAACCGAGCAACCACGAGTGATAAACAGGGCACACGCCCCCCTCTCAAACCCAAACCCAGCAGAGCCACGCTGCCGCGCCTGACAGGTTACACTTACACCACACACAATCCTGACTTTTGACCACTTAACTTTATGCAGATTTGACTCTTTAATCGTGTCCTGGACTCACGCCCGAGCAGGTCACAGTCCACATGGCGAAATAACAGCAGCGAATGTCATGTGATGTGTTTTGCAGGCCTGACCCCAGCTGAAATAATGAAGAACAGTATTGACTATCACAAAGGTTATACAAACACCCACAAACATACCATTACTGAAGATACTGTCTGTGTTTGTCTAGAAGCGTCTCTGGTTCCTCCTGTTTATGAAAATGACTAATACACACTATCCTCACACTCACAGAGTTATATAATGAAATACAGACTTCACAGGCTCATGAAATTGTAGTGTCATCAGATTAAACCAACCCTGGCTTCACTGTTTATCTAATTGTAAATTGAAAACTGAAATTCCTTCAAGAGGAAGAGGCCATACAGTAACTGGCAAGGAATAAACACAGCACACGGTTGTGTAGCTCCCAAATAACAAGATGGGATAAACATATTTGAGTATTAACACATGGCTGCAGCAGAGGTAGGAGCAGGTAGTTCAAAAATCCCATACAGAAACAGGCTAACTGAGTTGAAAGCAAAAAATAAACACAGACTGTTGGTGGAATTAGTGGGTTCAACGGTAACATATAGACGGGCAAGCCTTAGTGTGATCTACTGTATAATCTGTGTAATAATATGATGTTAGACACTGGGATGTGTTATCAAGAAGCCTTCTAATCCACACACACCCACCCTTACCGCTGTGTGTGTGTGTGTGTGTGTGTGTGTCTGCAGATGAGGAAGAGGAGGATTTAAGCGGACTTCATCCCGGCGCTCTGCTCTACCGATCTGCAGCGCTTCAACACTTCCCTGTCATGGCCGACGCTCTGGCACACGGAGCTGATGTCAACTGGGTTAATGTAACCGAGGACAGCAAAACACCGCTCATACAGGCTGCTACTGTGGTGTGTGTCTGAGCTGTGTGTGTGTGTGTGCATAAAAACTGGTATTTGTGTGTTTTGTGGTGTCAGCATCGTTAGTAGAGCAAAGAAAGCCAGCCTGTGTGTGTGTGGTAACAGGAAACAGTGCTGACAGTGTTGGCCAGTTTGATGTATTTATTTTCCTGTTCACGCAGTAGTCTGTTTACCGTCAGTAAATATGTTCACTGTCATTAGAAGCTCTAAATGTCTCTGAACGTGTATCTTTTGAGGAAACTCCTTAAATGCAGTGTGTGTTGATGTAATTATATGTTATTCCTCATTTGTCCATCATCAAAAATATATTGGCCCATCCACCTTCAAAAGTTTGCTTACCTTAAGGAAACAAGTGTGGGTCTTAAAGGGGCATTCACTTTAAGACCCCTTTAAGACTGTCTTTAAATAAATTATTTTTTGGCAAAGGCCACCAGCACATCCATTTTTCTGGCTTTCGTCTTGAAGATAGTGTGGGAGACAGCTTTAAGCCAAGATTTCCACAAAACAAAAGTTTATTAAAGTTGTATTTCCATCAGATTGTAATTTTAATATAAAAACAGTGACTTGTTCAGCCCCGACTTGATTCGAAAGCAAGTGAGCATTTACTAATGATGGTTATATATTTCTACTTGGTCTGAGCGTTCTTTACTGTGTCTCTCTCTCTCTCTCTCTCTGAAGAATTCTCTAGCAGCCTGTGAGTTCCTGCTGCAAAACGGTGCTAGTGTAAACCAGGCGGACGCTGATGGAAGAGGACCTTTACACCATGCCACTATTTTGGGACACACAGGGTACGCATTTACACATGCATGTATGAGGATATACATTTATATTCACCATTGTCATCTCGTTCGACCTGTTTGTTTATGGTGTTCTGGTTCGACTCTGTTCAGGTTGGTGTGTCTGTTCCTGAAGAGAGGGGCAGACTACAACGCAAAGGATATAAACCAGAAAGACCCGATCACCATAGCTGTAGAGAGCGCCAACGCTGATATCGTTACACTGTGAGTGCACAGGAAAAAAGGGAAAGATGCCAAGAGCTCACACAAAGAAACAATTTTCCAGAACATCACAGTAAACTCTAGAGCCCACTGACCCCAACATGCACCAACAGATCCAAGCATTTTGTTGGTGTTACCTCACCTGTGTCGTTGGTGTTTGTTGGGGAACATTTGTCTGGCTCTAAGGGGTTAATCATTGACATTCTCTGTGACTAATCTGACACTCATTAGTAATATATATATGTATATAGAGAGAGTAACAAACTGATCCATGTCTCTCTCATTTTCTTCACAGCCTCCGAATAGCAAAGATGAACAAAGAGATGCGAGAGATGGATGGCTTCGCCCAATCAGGTCACTCTGAGGGTTGCACTGGTGTAGGGGGGTCTGGGGATATAATTGGTCAGACCAAGAAAAGCTTTCAGGCACTCAAGAACCACCTTAGTGGTTGGACATTGGGAGGGCAAAGTGAATAGAAGTGAACCTCATTCCACGTGCATTACAGGGTCTGTTGTCTGTGTCCAGTGTTTCCTCGTAATTAATAGTGAGTTGTCATCCATGTTCTTTTTGTAGTAACAGCTTTTACTTTTCTGGGAAGGCTTTAGCCTCGATGTTAAAACTCTTCGGTAAGGTTTGAGTGGAATTCAGGAGTGAGTGCGTTCTCGAGGTCGTGTACTGATTTTCAGAGCCGTTTCAGAGCTTCCCCTTCATTTGATCCTTTTCTAAGTTGTGTCTGTGGTGGTCTTTGTCCAGAATTTGTGCACACTACAGTAGCTGAGTTCGTTATTTATGAGGGGTGTCTTTAAAGCTTTCAGACATTACAGCGTGACTGAACTTCAGGTCACATGGTTGTTTAAAGGAGACGTGTAATGTAATAGAACTAAGTTTAAACATTTCACACAAGCTCCAGTGAGTCAGAATAATCATAATCTATTCTAGCGTTATGTAAAATAATGTATAGAATTATTCTGCCATTGTGCAGTGTTATGTACAGTATACAGCATATTTAATATCGTGGTCATGTGTAAATATGTAAAATATTTAGTTGAATACAGTCAGTTTGTTACTGATATCACCCAAGGTTTAGGACAACAACAGGTTAATGTTAGGCCTCTTCTCAGACAGTCCTTTATTACTCATTTCCTTCAGGAGGTACATAAAACATTAGCATGTAATGGGAGTTTTCTATTTTCCAAATTGAAGATAAATGCAGCAGATATTTAATTAGCACTCGCTCTGTCTCAGTGCCGGATGTTCGCGTTGAGCAATAGTCATATGCCTTTTCCATCGGTTGTGTACTGAGAAGCTTCAGAATGCCAGCTCGTCTCTGTCAGTGTCTCTGTGTATGTGTATGTTTCGCTGATTATGGGTATATGTGTGTTTTGTGTGTCCTGAGATGGACGGCCGTGTGTCCACTGCTTGCAGTGTGTGTGTCTTCTACACTGCGTTTCACAGGTAATCGATCAGACAAGCTGCTTTACCTTCACTTCCTTTTCCTTGTCTCTTACCAGCTTGTGTGTAAAAGTAAGACTAACAACATTTACCCACACCTCTGCCCCCACCCCCTGCATGCCTGTGTTTTAGGAGAGAATCAAAAGAAAGGTAAAGGTGTTATTGCAGTGCTGTGGTACAAATTCCTGATGCTGTTCTGACACTAACATCACAGACAGTGTTTTAAACATTCAGAGAGGTATTGATGTCTTTAAATGGCCAAATTTAAATGAGTATAAATCCTTAATTTACCAAATAGAGTCTTTGTTATAATTGACTTCTGCTCATTGTAATGAGATCAATCAAGAGTTTGTGTCGAGTACTGTCCACCGTCTCGGTCAGAAACCACATTCATTTGTTGAATTCCTGGTCAAAATGGCAACTCATTCTAGTTATTCATTTTTAAGCATGTGACACAGAGCCTAAACAGCTCTAAATATTTGGCAGTTCCACCGTGTCATTTTATTAAAACTGTCATTCCCTTGTAACATGACTTTCTACATTTATTTTAACGTCTCAACTTCAAAATGTCGTCTTTAGAAATGTTCTGCGTGTTGCATTTTCCGAACAGAATTCAGTAATAGATCATTTCCAGCCTCCATTTTGACTGGAAATGAATAAAATGAACCTGGTTTTGACGGCTGCACTTCTCTCTGTGTTGCTATGTTTTGCATCAGTCTGTGTTCGCATGGGCTCATTTTCTTTAATAATCCTTTCTCTTAAATATTTTGCAAGGCATCAAAACAAAAGGGAACAACCTTGATTTTCCACGATTAAAAACAATGAAACGAGCGCTGGTTTAAGTGTGGACTGTGTTCAGATTAACGTATCACAGCATGTTCTTATCTAACCAGAGGATAGCGGTGCAGAAATACAGTGTGGTGAACAGATACGAGTGTGGTATAAACTGAACCTCTCTCTCTCTCTCTCTCTTTCTGCAGGTGATGAGACCTATCACGATATCTTCAGAGATTTTTCCCAGATGGCCTCCCACAACCCAGAGAAACTAAAACGTCGTAGTGCTGACATTAAAACTCCATAACCACAAGGGGGCACTGCTGCCATGTTCCACACGTGGATAGAAATATGCATTCTTTCATAGACCCAGCTGCATTGTAAGACCATGCTGCACAGAGCAGTTCACCTGATAAGATACTAGCGCACAGCTACGGGACATTTCCACAGTCGTCACGTTAGATTTTTTTCTGTTAAATAAGTGTCTTTTAGCGTTGTGGCACATTTACTATTGACGTCTGTAGTTAAACGAAGGAGACCAGGTTGTAAAGTTCCCTCAGGACAGTATCATTTTAAACTAGAAACGACAGGAGTGTGTTTCAGTGTCTCTTTAGTTTGAGTGGGATTTTGTAAAGCTTGTTTTGTCTCAACAGTTTGTGCAAAAGAACACATTTGGGGCATAGCACGGGGAGCGCAGTTGTGTCGTGTGTTGCCCATGACACATAAAGGTTTTGAAGTGTGTGCGTCTGTGATTCTGGGTGCCACTATTAGCTGTAAGTTGCTGTCTTCATTTTTAAATCTTTTAGCCCTTCCACACTGGAGCATAGCGATCAGCAGCACACTCTCACCCCACACTGGGTTTCTGATGAAGTTAATCTGCTCACAGATGGTCTTATCCACCTCAGTCTTTAATTAATGTTCTGCAAAATCACTATTTTATGTTTTAGTACTTTTCTTTTTTTTAAATTTCAGTGTGAAGAGTTTAGCGTGCTTTTATTCCAACCACAAACAGTGTTATTCCATCAGGTGCAACTTTAACATTAGCTGCGAGATCATTGTCCTTTGTTTTGTGTCCAAACAGAGTTCTATTACCTTCAAACTTTGTCATTTTTTTTTTATTCAGAGTCTGTGTGCATCTCTGGTCAATGCAAAAGAAACAGTTGAACTGCTGTGACTGTGTAGGGCTGTCACTTTCAAATGTTTTGGAAATAAATGTTCATTGTTTGAGCAGTGGTTGATTCATGTCAAAAGGAGACGAGAAAGAAACCTGAAATATCACAGTGAACCTATTAGAACTACGTGTGTTTTCATGGTTTCGGTTTTATTTTCATCGTTTAAACAGCGTTTGTCAATAGTGTGTGAACCTTTCATGGCAAATTAATCGAATTAATATCTCATTACTTTCATCCAACATTCGGAATATTATGGAAAGTCATTGATTGTAAGGAAAACGGTAAAGATTTATTTGTTAATAGTGACCACCCAAATCTATATCTAATCAATGATTTGCTGCATCTGTGTTTGGCTTTTCTCGTGGATTTATTTAATGAACATCCTCACGGCACCTGAAAATGTAGATTTTATTACAAACTCTTTCAGGAAAAGAATCTAAACGTCTGTGATTTTATACACAACGTACCTCAAGATTGTTAACGATTATTCCAAATACTATATTACAAAATAGCTTTTAGTTGCCCATTGTTACATAATTCAACTGTTTTAGGGTCGCGGTGGGTCCAGAACCTACATGGAATCATTGGGCGCAATGTGGGAATACACCCTGGAGGGGGCGCCAATCCTTCACCATGCATCACACATTCACTCACACCTACGGACACTTTTGAGCCTCCAATCCACCTACCAATGTGTGTTTTTGAATCGTGGGAGGAAACCGGAACACCCAGAGGAAACCCATGCAGACACAGAGAAAACACACCACACTCCTCACAGACAGTCACCCGGAGGAAACCCATGCAGACACAGGGAGAACACACCACACTCCTCACAGACAGTCACCCGGAGGAAACAGACACAGAGAGAACACACCACACTCCTCACAGACAGTCACCCAGAGGAAACCCACGCAGACAAAGGGAGAACACACCGCACTCCTCACAGACAGTCACCCGGAGGAAACCCACGCAGACAAAGGGAGAACACACCACACTCCTCACAGACAGTCACCCGGAGGAAACCCACGCCGACACAGAGAGAACACACCACACTCCTCACAGACAGTCATCCGGAGGAAACCCACGCCGACACAGAGAGAACACACCACACTCCTCACAGACAGTCACCCGGAGGAAACCCATGCAGACACAGGGAGAACACACCACACTCCTCACAGACAGTCACCCGGAGGAAACCCACACAGACACAGAGAGAACACACCACACTCCTCACAGACAGTCACCCAGAGGAAACCCACGCAGACAAAGGGAGAACACACCGCACTCCTCACAGACAGTCACCCGGAGGAAACCCACGCAGACAAAGGGAGAACACACCACACTCCTCACAGACAGTCACCCGGAGGAAACCCACGCCGACACAGAGAGAACACACCACACTCCTCACAGACAGTCATCCGGAGGAAACCCACGCCGACACAGAGAGAACACACCACACTTCTCACAGACAGTCACGATTATTCCAAATATGGCAAAATAGCTTTTAGTTGCCCATTGTTACATAATTCAGCTGTGTTTATTTACGTTTATCCAGTGTTAAACACCAGCTTCAGATGTCTGTCACACAACAGAAGAAAAATCCTTTTGCTTCACACCAAGAATTCTCAAGAGATACAGAGAAATATATATTTTATTAAAACAAATATACACTTTGACTTCAAAAATTTAACAAAGAACTTTAATTATTAGACGATAATGAGCTGTATTTGTGTGATTTTCCTGGAAAGAACATATAGTATAAGTACAGGCACATATCAGATAAAGAGTCTGCTCTCTCTCTAGTCACTGACTTGTTTGTAATTCATTAACCAACTACTACAACTGGTCACAGTTTATCAGTGGGGAAAAATAACGTACAGAATTTTATCAAAGCTATTAAATGATTTCTAGAAATGCACTCATCCACATTATAATAATGTTCTCTTACAGAAGGGTATATCACTGCAGTCATAATCAGACCGGACGTTCTGTTAAACCAGTGAGTGTCAGTGCATCGGGTGTTGACAGAGTTGTGTGTGCATTTGTAAGATTTCCTCTTCTGTAAACACGAGGGTTGGAAGAAGCAAAGTGAAGAGTGTGTAGATTAATCCTGTATCATTTTACTTCAAAATAAGCTCAAAGGAAATCATTTAAAAAAAGTACACAGTGATATGTTAACCACCTCAGAGGCACTACAAAGCTGCAGAGTGCACAGAGTAATGGATTCTTATTGTTCTTACTTCAAGGATTTGCGAATCTCTCTTTTTCTCTCTCTCTCTCCTCTCTCTCTCTCTCTCTCTCTCTCTCTCTCACACACACACACACAAATACCACCCCTCATTTTAATAAATATCTAAATCCACAAGAATGTCCAGTCAAGGGTTCCAGTGATTCTGCCATTTTAAGAATGTAACACTCTATTCATTCATTCATTGTCTGTAACCACCTTTCAGGGTTCTGGTGGGTGGGGAGCCGACCCGGAATCACTGGGTACAAGGCTGGGACACGATACGATATGTACGATAAATGGCACTAATAAACACAACTCTTTCTACAGAAGGTGGGGGCAGATCAACAACTGAAATGTGAAACCTTCGTGGCCATTCTACACATTTCTAATTTGACAAGCACTTGGTGCACAATCATCATAGTGAAGCTGTGAGCACATGGTCAATCAGTAATTTCAAGTCACTGAACTAACACACCACTATCAACATAAGGCTGGCTACATATGTTCAGCTTCAGAGTGTCACCAAACAATGAAGCAGCCCCTGTGTGAGCTTCAAATAAGACACACATTTACCCTCAAAGGCTAAAAGCCACATGCCACACTCCTCACAGACAGTCACCCGGAGGAAACTGTCTGTGAGGAGTGTGGTGTGTTCTCTCTGTGTCTGCGTGGGTTTTCTCCGGGTGACTGTCTGTGAGGAGTGTGGTGTGGTTCTCTCTGTGTCTGCGTGGGTTTCCTCCGGGTGACTGTCTGTGAGGAGTGTGGTGTGTTCTCCCTGTGTCTGCGTGGGTTTCCTCCGGGTGACTGTCTGTGAGGAGTGTGGTGTGTTCTCCTGTGTCTGCGTGGGTTTCCTCCGGGTGACTGTCTGTGAGGAGTGTGATGTGTTCTCCCTGTGTCTGCGTGGGTTTCCTCCGGGTGACTGTCTGTGAGGAGTGTGGTGTGTTCTCCCTGTGTCTGCGTGGGTTTCCTCCAGGTGACTGTCTGTGAGGAGTGTGGTGTGTTCTCCCTGTGTCTGCGTGGGTTTCCTCCAGGTGACTGTCTGTGAGGAGTGTGGTGTGTTCTCCCTGTGTCTGCGTTGGGTTTCCTCCAGGTGACTGTCTGTGAGGAGTGTGATGTGTTCTCCCTGTGTCTGCGTGGGTTTCCTCCAGGTGACTGTCTGTGAGGAGTGTGATGTGTTCTCTCTGTGTCTGCGTGGGTCTCCTCCGGGTGACTGTCTGTGAGGAGTGTGGTGTGTTCTCTCTGTGTCTGCGTGGGTTTCCTCCGGGTGACTGTCTGTGAGGAGTGTGGTGTGTTCTCCCTGTGTCTGCGTGGGTTTCCTCCGGGTGACTGTCTGTGAGGAGTGTGGTGTGTTCTCCCTGTGTCTGCGTGGGTTTCCTCCGGGTGACTGTCTGTGAGGAGTGTGGTGTGTTCTCCCTGTGTCTGCGTGGGTTTCCTCCGGGTGACTGTCTGTGAGGAGTGTGGTGTGCTCTCCCTGTGTCTGCGTGGGTTTCCTCCGGGTGACTGTCTGTGAGGAGTGTGATGTGTTCTCTCTGTGTCTGCGTGGGTTTCCTCCGGGTGACTGTCTGTGAGGAGTGTGGTGTGTTCTCCCGGTGTCTGCGTGGGTTTCCTCCGGGTGACTGTCTGTGAGGAGTGTGGTGTGTTCTCCCTGTGTCTGCGTGGGTTTCCTCGGGTGACTGTCTGTGAGGAGTGTGGTGTGTTCTCCCTGTGTCTGCGTGGGTTTCCTCCGGGTGACTGTCTGTGAGGAGCTGTAGCGTGTGGCTTTTAGCCTTTGAGGGTAAATGTTTGTCTTATTTGAAGCTCACACAGGGGCTGCTTCATTGTTTGGTGACACTCTGAAGCTGAACATATGTAGCCAGTCTTATGTTGATAGCGGTGTTAGTTCAGTGACTTGTAATTACTGATTGACCATGTGCTTTCAGTTACATTTGATAATTATGTGTGTGTTTAGTTTTTATTTTAAAGTTTAGAAAATCACAGCAGTTTGGAATGTGTATGTGATCCTTAAATAAAACAACATACAAATTACAATCATAACCTTTTAGCTCTTTATGTTTGTGGCTGTGCTTAATGAATACAACATGAACCGCCACGACCCAGAACACTGCTCTAACCGTCTACACCTCTGCATTTCAATATACTGCAGGTGTTCACTGGGTCGGGGAGACAACAGAGAGAGAGGCAGCAGAGAGAGAGCTACGCATGAGACACATTACTCTCTGATAGGTTTGGCTCAGACAAGAGAAAGGGCATTTTTAGAGTGCCCTCTGGTGGAGAATAGGAGTCAAACATGTCTTTTGTTTGAGTTCCGTCATGAGTAACGGAGTAATTCTCATGTCCTTCCACTTTTAGAGCTTCATCGGTGACTGAAAGAAAAATCTCCAAAAGTGAGTTTTCAGGAAAATAAACATATTTTAAAGTAAGTTCATTTAAAGATATTTTAGACCATTGGTGTTGGTCCAGCTCTGAAAATTCTTTCCACAGTGTGAATAGCAGCTGATGTGTTTAAATGACATGGGAATGCATGGTCGATTAAATACAAAGTGCATTTTAAAGCCAACCTGAGGCAGAGTCATGATGAATCCTTATGTAGAAACACAACTAAATGTTTCCACGGTCCAAAGAGGCAGATGACAGTCAGCAGTCAGTGTGTTTTCTGTGTCAGACACTTGCCTCCCGAGCCTCTGTCCTGTCTGCTGTGAGAGGAACGTTTTCTGCTTCTGTGTTATTGCGGTATGAGGGCTCTTCTGAGGTTTTCTCTGCGTAGTCTAA
>NC_089808.1:942719-997719 GCF_029633855.1 Hoplias malabaricus
TAGAGAGAGACAGAGAGAAAGAGAGATTTAACTGAGAGATTTGCAACAAAGAATGACATACATCTTCCAAACCTTTCATGCAGTTACATACTTCATCCAGAATGGGTCAGCAGTTCACCAGATTTGCTAAACGTAAGTTGTAAAACATCAGACAACCAGGTGTCTACAAACATTTGGACATTAAGCTTAATGTTGCTGTTTAAAGTAGGGAAACTGCCCCCTTCATTAAACGTTAACTCTTACATAACTGCGTTACACTGAAGTGTAAAATCCATCTGCCTGCTTTTCCCTTGAGTTACACATAGAGCAGCGTGAGTAAACCCAGTGCCACACCTGAGCCCACTGAGATCCTCAGGAAATCTCTAAGGTTACCAGGCCCTTGGAGGGATTGGGTCAAACCACAGCAGGGCTTGTTGACTACAGTCTCCTCAGTGAGAAGTATCTGTTATTTCTAGTCCCTTAAACTATTCTATTAACACAAACAGGAGTAAGGGATGTCGCTCTGTGATCAGTCTTTATCTATTTAAGGTTTAACATTTGCCATAGTTCATTATCTAATTCAAAGCAACATTGTGATTTCTCTATGAGACCTCTGATATGAGCTTAATTTAAATGACAGTTTTTAGTTTATTTAAAATTCAACACAGAGCAAAGACAAGGCCAGGAAAGCGAAACTCAGACTACCTGCTATAGAACACAGACCTGTGGAAGTGTGAGACAAACAGAAACAAGAACTCCCACAGTTGTTACACAATAAAAACCTCCAGAGGATGGGTTTCCGAACATCAGTCGTGAAGACTGCCAGGACGAAGTGTTACTGGGGAAACGCCTACGGAGAGAGATTAGTCCCAAAATACTTGACAAACAAGTAAATGTTAATCCACAAATTAAACCCAAGGCACAAATCTGTCTCTTGGTCATTAATTTGTAGAAATAAAGCTAGATTCATAAATTCATGTTTTGGTTTTCAAAGATATAATTTTATGCGAAAGTAAAAACATTTGTTTAAATTTACAGTGAATATATTTGTAAAGTCACAGTCTCAAATTAAAAATGTATTTATAAAAGTGTGGAATCTGTGTTTGTGGATCAAGTCACACGCCTGTTTTCTGTGAAGAAGTCATCAGTCAGAAGATGGAACTGAAGGTGAATTCATTCATTCATTATCTGTAACCCTTATCCACTTTAGGGTCGCGGTGGATCCAGAGCCTACCTGGAATCATTGGGCGCAAAGTGGGAATACACCCTGGAGGGGGCGCCAGTCCTTCACAGCGCGACACACACACATTCACTCCAACGGATCCTTTTGAGTCGCCAATCCACCTACCAATGTGTGTTTCTGGACTGTGTGAGGACCCACTCAAACACAGGGAGAACACAATACACTCCTCACAGACAGTCACCCGGAGGAAACCCACGCAGACACGGGGAGAACACACCAAACTCCCTCACAGACAGTCACCCGGAGGAAACCCACGCAGACACAGAGAGAACACACCACACTCCTCACAGACAGTCACCCGGAGGAAACCCACGCAGACACAGAGAGAACACACCACACTCCTCACAGACAGTCACCCTGAGGAAACCCACGCAGACACAGGGAGAACACACCACACTCCTCACAGACAGTCACCCGGAGGAAACCCACGCAGACACAGGGAGAACACACCACACTCCTCACAGACAGTCACCCGGAGGAAACCCACGCAGACACAGGGAGAACACACCACACTCCTCACAGACAGTCACCCGGAGGAAACCCACACAGACACAGGGAGAACACACCACACTCCTCACAGACAGTCACCCGGAGCGGGAATCAAACCCACAACCTCCAGGCCCCTGGAGCTGTGTGACTGCGACACCTACCTGCTGAGCCACTGTGCCACCCTGGTGAATTCAACAGCAGTGAAATATATTTCTCTTACAGCAAAGGTGAACAAGTATCTCCTGCAACTGAGGAAAATCAAGTGCACACACTGAGCACATCTGACCACAGACTTAAACATTCATAGCAGTAAACAAAACAATAAAGTACATTAATTGTACGTACAGTCTTTCAAAAATAGACTTTCGAAGCTACTTCAAAGCTCAAGGAGTTTATTTTCATTTTCACAGTAAGGAACAGGTTCTGTGTACATTCAGATTCTTTCACTTAAAGAAGTGTTGGCTCCTTTACAATACTTGGACAGTATAAGTGCAACCACTTTCATTTTAATAGACGTGTAACCTTTTGTTTTTTAAATCCAGATTAGGAAATGCCATATAAGAGCCTGACATATCAGGAGTTTAACACGTGTACAAAAACAAGGACAGCAGAACACTCAAACTGTTCCATTTGTCCTAGTTCTGCGTGTGTGTTTACAGACACTCCGACTGAGATGTAAAAACATACTTTATCACACAAAAACCAACACGACAGACTGCGATGATGTTGTTGTTGTTTTTAATCTGGCACTTATTCATTCATTTTAATGTGATGTATCATCTGAATGTTTGCATCATTAAGGACTGGATTATATATTTACTCCTGAAGAGACTCACCAGGTTCATCTTTCTAGCAATTTTACAATTTTAAACAAAAATCACAAACCGATCTTAAATTAAAAAGAAAAATAAGTTTCACTCCCTTACTGCTGTGTTAATGCTGATGTGACCTTAGAGCCAACATCCAAACCACGACTGCAAGGCTGTTTAGAAAACAGAACTAGATCAAGCTCAAAAATAGCTATATCAGTGTATTAGAGCATATGAAGTCTGCACCTAATGTGTTAACAGTCCATGGTAAATTCAAAAACGTATACTCAGTTTGGTGTGTTTCTCCCTGTGTCTGCGTGGGTTTCCTCCAGGTGACTGTCTGTGAGGAGTGTGGTGTGTTTCTCCCTGTGTCTGCGTGGGTTTCTTCTGGGTGACTGTCTGTGAGGAGTGTGGTGTGTTCTCCCTGTGTCTGCGTGGGTTTCCTCCGGGTGACTGTCTGTGAGGAGTGTGGTGTGTTCTCCCTGTGTCTGCGTGGGTTTCCTCCGGGGTGACTGTCTGTGAGGAGTGTGGTGTGTTCTCCCTGTGTCTGCGTGGGTTTTCTTCTGTGTGACTGTCTGTGAGGAGTGTGGTGTGTTCTCCCTGTGTCTGCGTGGGTTTCTTCTGGGTGACTGTCTGTGAGGAGTGTGGTGTGTTCTCCCTGTGTCTGCGTGGGTTTCCTCCGGGTGACTGTCTGTGAGGAGTGTGGTGTGTTCTCCCTGTGTCTGCATGGGTTTCCTCCGGGTGACTGTCTGTGAGGAGTGTGGTGTGTTCTCCCTGTGTCTACGTGGGTTTCCTCCGGGTGACTGTCTGTGAGGAGTGTGGTGTGTTCTCCCTGTGTCTGCGTGGGTTTCTTCCGGGTGACTGTCTGTGAGGAGTGTGGTGTGTTCTCCCTGTGTCTGCGTGGGTTTCCTCCGGGTGCTCCGGTTTCCTTCCACACTCCAAAAACACACGTTGGTAGGTGGATTGGAGACTCAAAAGTGTCCGTAGGTGTGATTGTGTGAGTGAATGTGTGTGAGTGTGTGTGTTGCCCTGTGAAGGACTGGCGCCCCCTCCAGGGTGTATTCCTGCCTTGCGCCCAATGATTCCAGGTAGACTCTGGACCCACTGTGACCCTGAACTGGATAAGGGTTACAGATAATGGATGGATGGATGGTATACTCAGTGTGATGGCAATATTTGACTCATAGGGTATCCATCCAAATAACAGAGCAGAACTACATCACATCCAGAAAAAATATCAGTCTAAACACGTCTAATCTGTTCCAAGGCCAGTATCTAATGTGCTTTTCTAAAAACTAAAACCAAATACCAGGCAAAACATAAAAATAATAAAACGCCCCACACATACACACCGTTCTACTGTACGCAAAAGTACTGCTGTTTGAAAACAACAGCTAAGTTCAGTAAAATGAAACCATTATAATTACGTACATGAAAATGCAACTAGTTCCTACCACCCACATTTTACAGTTACAGCTGTTTCGAGGAATTTAAACCAGTGCTACATTCATTAACTGCAGTTCCCCAGTCAGAAATGGCTTATCAGATGCACCGACTTTTACAAAGTGAGATAGTGAGTTTTGTT
Source organism: Hoplias malabaricus (assembly GCF_029633855.1). Classification (NCBI taxonomy): domain Eukaryota; kingdom Metazoa; phylum Chordata; class Actinopteri; order Characiformes; family Erythrinidae; genus Hoplias; species Hoplias malabaricus. The sequence continues at coordinate 946,825 of NC_089808.1, forward strand.
ACTGACCTTTGTTCCTGTCAGAGTGTGTCAGCGCAGATTAAAAACAAAACAAAGAACACAAATTGTAGTCTTCATTTCATATCATTCCTGGTGGAGGTGTCCATCACTCGGCTCTTCTCAAACTCCACTAAAGGAGCCACAGTCTTCAGCGCTCGCCGTTTCCACTGGTGTCGAGTTCATCTGTCAGACACAGACTTCAGCCCTCTGTTTATTATCAGTAGGGACTTCTGAGTATTCTCCAGCAGAAACACGCTGACCGACTGTCTACGCTCATGTTCCTGCTTTTGGACTGAAGTGACTGGACTGTGTTTGCACCGCTGTGTCCGGGCGGCGGTTGTGACAGAGCCCAAAGAGCCTCTCTGTGTCCAGGTAACGCAGAGATAACAGAGCACTGCACTGAGGTGAAACGACTCTTCCCTTTAATAAGAGACTTAACCCATCTGTTATGCAGTTACCAAACCAATATGAACAAAGGCTCCGGGAATATATCTTTAAACACTGTAAGGAGGTCATTATTTAACTGGGAATGAATTATCAGCCAAGTAGAGCGCACCGGCTTCTCACTATTGGAAGGGCTGGGAGTCGATTCAACGAGTTTCTCCTGAGTCGACTCCAAAACGAGTCATTTCAACGAGTTACTCCTGAGTCGACTCCAATGTTTTGAAAACAAGTGCACACACACCCTGCGACGGTGTACCACAAACTAAAACTATATTAATTCACTAGTTTCTGTAACTGCTGATCCAGTTCGGGGTCTTGTGGCGTCTGAAGCCTACCGGAAATCACTGGGCGCAAGGCAGGAACACACTATAGACGGGGGCACCACTCCATCACAGGACACACACTCAGTGTCATATACTCATTAATACTTTTGCAAGGCCAGTCCGTTTACCAACCTGTGTTTTTTTGGACTTTGGGAGGAAACAGGAGCACCCGGAGTAAACCCACACAGTCAAGGCGAGAACACGCCAAACTCCTCACATTCACAAAGCGGGTCTCAAACTACCTGTTGCGCCACCGTACCTCTTATGTGCTAAACTTAATACTTCGGGAGGCTAGTGCGGAAACATACAAACATGATGAGCGGTTGCTATGACAACACAAACCAAGCTGCGATTTTGAGGGCTGCTTTGGAGCATTTACCACACGGCATTGAAATGGCAAAGACACACCCATAGAACAGTGCCGCTTTATTAATTAACCTTGAACGTGAGTTCCAGTTTTATATTGTAAGCTAGATAACACTTATCTACAGGTTTGTGATTGACCTGTTATGAAGCTATGGAGGATCAAATCTGCCAAAATTAAAAAATAATTAATTAATTAATAAAAGTGGAATCAAAAACAAGGAATGTAATAAATAAATACATGATTAATATGGGACAAAACACCAAAAACAAATAAATATATTAGGTAAGGGGGGGGGGGGGGATTAGCATATTTTTAAATTTTGTGCATATTTTTTTCTGTATTATTTACTATTTTTATTCATTCATTTTTTTTATTTTTAAATATTTTTTTTCTGTATATTTATTTGTAACATTTGATTTGATTATTTCTTTTTTTCAATTATTCATTTCTGTATATCCTCCTCAATATATGCTAATGAAGGGGGCATGTTTTTCACGTTCAGGCCTAGCAGTCAACACCAGAGCAGTTGATTCTGATAGAAGTGTCCAAGAGCACAAATGTCGGGGAAGAGGTTGGTGTCGGACCTGCTGAGAGAAGCAGCTGCTTGTCTCAATGAAATGAAGCAATGTATGTATCCGTTTGTTAAGTGTGACGCCATGCCTTCGGTCACATGTCATACATTTATAGACATTTGTTTACTGTTTGTATAAAGCTGAATGCCTTAATCAATCATGTGATCTCAGTTCAGGAGTTCCGAAAAAATGAATAAATTCAACGTAAATGGAAGCAAACATATAGACGTTGGCAGCACTTTTTGCACATTCGCAGCTCATTCTGATGTGTGTGAGCTGCCGGAAGACTGAGTGTGCTGCTCTGTCTCTGGGAGTAGAGGTTCCGAGTAGGGAGGGCACTGGTTCCTGCAGCTCCTGTGTTCCAGGGATGGAGACGTGTCTCCCGCAGCTCCGTTTCTGGAAGCACAATAACTGTGAGGAGAGAGCTGACTTTCTCTCGGACAAGGTCAGTTTTCCATCAAGTTGTGCTATAGGTATATTAAGGCCGCCATTACTATACTGCTGAATACCACTGATGTAGCAAGACATGTACAGTTGATCTACAGTATCAGGCATCGATCAACCAATGAGAATGTTTAGACTCTGTGACATAATTTATGGACAGTCTTATTGTCATATAAGAGCAAGCAAAAATGAGGGAAAAAATCTGAAAATAAATGAATGCAAAAAATAAATAATTATAGCAATATATGAATAAATTAATATATAAAAAATAAAAATAATTTTAAAAATAAACAAATTAGTCAGGAGGGAAAGAGAAAAAGTAAATTAAATACACATGCGGGTAAACCGACATTTTAATTTATGTAAGGTTTTATTTATTATTTTCTCTGAGTTTTTAAAATTAACTTTTATATGTATTATTATTGTGGAGGAAATTAATTTTATTATTTTATATTAATTAATTTATTTTTAATTTTGGCAGGTCGTCCATATGAAATGGAACAGAGTTATATATAATTAAGCTTTTAATTAACCTTAATTAAACATGTATCTTTCCTGAGTAATAAGCAATTGAATGGAGAAAACGTTTTGGAACCGACTCCTATAAACCGCAATAATGATAAACGGAGTCGACAACTGATCAAAGACTTTTATTTTGAAATGCCGACTAAGTGAAAAACAAAATCAGCGGGCAGCTGGGTTTGTCTACATTAATTTATCTTAACCTAGTGCTTTAGACACTCGGTGGATTTTTATACTGTGTCAATGGAGTGTTATTACCGAGGGGCAGCTGCCGCTGTTTCAGTCACTGGTGATTTCTTTCCAAACGGAACAGTTCGCTTTAAACCGGTCGTTTTCGCCCGACGGAGACCGATCACTCAGTGTAAATAAATTGTAGTAAACACTTACTCTTTCACCCTTAATCTTCTCTCATGTTGGGATTAATATCCTAGACGACGTCGCCTTCATTACTATAGTCATTATTCATATCAATATTTACAATGTGTAAACATTCACGCGCGCACACGTGCCTGTTGAGTCCCTCTCGTAAACGATTCATTTGTATGAGCCGACCCATGAATCTGAAATGACTCGTTTAGATATTTACGCAAGGTTTAAGCCGTTTCCCTGTAATGTTGCTCTAACTCTCAAAACTCAACATAAATTAATATCTTTTAGTGCTTAATTAAGAATAAATTTGCAATGCTGAATATTGATCATGCATCTAAAAAGTGTAAATCTATCAAAAATTTATATTCATTAATTTATACATACAAGTCTATCAAAATATCACAGAAAATAAAGGAACATAAGTTCACATTTCAGGACATTGTCATAATTATATAGTCACAATTTTACTCTTTTTTTTACGGGTGACTGTCTGTGAGGAGTGTGGCGTGTTCTCCCTGTGTCTGTGTGGGTTTCTTCCGGATGATGGGTTTCTTCCGGGTGACTGTCTGTGAGGAGTGTGGTGTGTTCTCCTTGTGTCTGTGTGGGTTTCTTCCGGGTGACTGTCTGTGAGGAGTGTGGTGTGTTCTCTCTGTGTCTGTGTGGGTTTCCTCCAGGTGACTGTCTGTGAGGAGTGTGGTGTGTTCTCTCTGTGTCTCCGTGGGTTTCCTCCGGGTGACTGTCTGTGAGGAGTGTGGTGTGTTCTCTCTGTGTCTGCGTGGGTTTCCTCTGGGTGCTCCGGTTTCCTCCCACGCTCCAAAAACACATGTTGGTAGGTGGAATGGCCACTTAAAAGTGTCTGTAGATGTGAGTGAAAATGAATGAACACATTAGGCCCTGATGTAACCCAAGGCCTTATAGAGAACACCTACAAACGTGGGAACTAACCTCCTCTCTATTTTTTATGTTCAGAAGCTCTACATCATTTAATGTGGAACGGTATGTTTGAGAAAATAAACACCTGTTGTTTGTTCATGGCTGAATGTTAACTGAAGTTTTTTTTCACTGTTTGAATAACCAGAAATTAGGTTGTACATTTTGTGGCATGCAGTCTCCTGTTCTCCTGAATTTAGAGTGGGTTCCTATATAAATGATCTTAAACAGCAAACATCAGTCAATATTACCCACCTATGGAGGAGGAATAAAGCAATATCTTCATCTCTTTTCATGATTTTCAACCTTTGGAGAGCTCTTAGCATTTTTTATTTTGTTGTTTGCTTGTTTTTGTGCTGTGAGCAGAGAGAGGGTAAGTCTAGCGTGTATGACAGGGCCTGTTTTGAATTGATTAATTAATGTTTTGAATTCAGGATGCATGTGTACTTCCAGTTCTGGTGAGATGTCACTTTTTGACACAATTCGTCCAGTAAAGATCCAGAAGGATGTGGATATTACCGACCAGTATTATGAGACTAAGCTCTATATCAAAGCAGTGTTGTGTAGCCCTGCTTTACAGAATAGTCATAGAGAATCTTTCTGATTGGTCAGAGAAAGCTATTTCTTACTCAGATGTCAAGCTAATGTTCTGGGTGAGATTTCCTAATCCAACAGAGACATAAACATGCTGCTTCTGCTCAGAGCTGGACAGGAGTGGCACAGCGCAAAACCCCTGCTTTAATTCAGACCCGGAAACAGGTGCCCTCGTCTTCATTGTTTTTGGTCTAGCACCACCTGCAGAGAAGCAAAGCCCTCTACAATGAGTCGGTCTGCTGTAGAGGTGAGCTAATGAGGAAGGAAGGATGAGGAGTAGTAGCATTGTGTGTTAAAGGCTTCAGTGCTAGGAAACAAGACTTCACACTTGAACTTAGTGACCAGGGCATTTTCTGAAATGCATGATGAAGGGAGCCATAGATTTATCCTACCTTGATCTTTCCTGGGGGGGGGCACAGTGGTGCAGCAGGTAGTGTCTCTGTCACAGGTCCAGGGTCCTCTAGGTTGTGGGTTCGAGTCCCGCTTCGGGTGACTGTCTGTGAGGAGTGTGGTGTGTTCTCCCTGTGTCTGCGTGGGTTTCCTCCGGGTGACTGTCTGTGAGGAGTGTGGTGTGTTCTCCCTGTGTCTGCATGGGTTTCCTCCGGGTGACTGTCTGTGAGGAGTGTGGTATGTTCTCCCTATGTCTGCGTGGGTTTCCTCCGGGTGACTGTCTGTGAGGAGTGTGGTTTGTTCTCTTTGTGTCTGCGTAGGTTTCCTCCGGGTGACTGTCTGTGAGGAGTGTGGTGTGTTCTCCCTGTGTCTGCATGGGTTTCCTCCGGGTGACTGTCTGTGAGGAGTGTGGTGTGTTCTCTCTGTGTCTGCGTGGTTTTCCTCCGGGTGACTGTCTGTGAGGAGTGTGGTTTGTTCTCTTTGTGTCTGCGTAGGTTTCCTCCGGGTGACTGTCTGTGAGGAGTGTGGTGTGTTCTCCCTGTGTCTGCGTGGGTTTCCTCCGGGTGACTGTCTGTGAGGAGTGTGGTTTGTTCTCTTTGTGTCTGCGTAGGTTTCCTCCGGGTGACTGTCTGTGAGGAGTGTGGTGTGTTCTCCCTGTGTCTGCATGGGTTTCCTCCGGGTGACTGTCTGTGAGGAGTGTGGTGTGTTCTCTCTGTGTCTGCGTGGTTTTCCTCCGGGTGACTGTCTGTGAGGAGTGTGGTGTGTTCTCTCTGTGTCTGCGTGGGTTTCCTCTGGGTGCTCCGGTTTCCTCCCACACTCCAAAAATACACATTGGTAGGTGGATTGGAGACTCAAAAGTGTCCGTAGGTGTGAGTGAATGTGTGTTTTGCCCTGTGAAGGACTGGTGCCCCCTCCAGGGTGTATTCCCGCCTTGCGCCCAATGATTCCAGGTAGGCTCTGGACCCACCGCGACCCTGAACTGGATAAGGGTTACAGATAATGAATGAATGAATGAATGATGATGATGATGATTTTTCCTGTTAGGTGCTTTCATTACTTAAGAATGCAATTCAAAAAATTAGAAGTGACATTTACTGTATTTTTTATTATGATAAATTGTGTATTTCAGACCATATTAAGGAATTAGCAGTTTATTGCTTTACAGTATGTGAGATGTGCAGATGTGGCGTTACTTGTGTATTATGTCAGAATATTGTGAAAATATCTGTAATAATTAGTTGAATACTCCAGAACAATACATAGGAAATATAAAACGAGGGAACAAACAATAAGCACAGACACTGTATGTCCAATAAAAAGAAATTAATTTAACTTTAATTTATATAAAATAAGTCTTGTCTTTGTCCAGCAAAAGATCATTACATTTAACAATGTCAACATCTTTATACTCATCAACCTTTACATCTTTCTTTGTCTGGCTCACCGGAGTCCTCGGCCTGCTCGGACTCTTAAAAAAGACTATCACAAACCTTCAACAAAATATACTTCCCGTCAATAGTGAAATATCGTTTATAAAACTGCAGATGCTTTGACAGATTTAGTAGAGTTATGTTTTTAAAATAATTTGGCTCCAGGCCTTGAACTTAGTTAGTACACAGCAGAATGTCTGTTAGTTGTGAATAACTAATACGTAAGAGGTTTGGGCAGGATTCTCACAAACAATAAGAAATGGAAATACGGCAGCCAATGGCCTACTGAATAAAAGCTGCTTTCTTTCTAAAAAGAAAAATAAATCAAGCCAGATAAACATGCAAAAAATGAGTAGAAATCTGGACCTGGTTACATATCGACAGCACAGACTCAATTTGCATATCCAGTGACAACCATTCAATCAGTGTGAACTTGCTCTAGCATCCATCTTCTAACAACGTACACTGTCTTTCATCAAACGTTACTCTCCCATCATCTTTCCTTTATTCCCCGCCACAACACTTACTCACTTCACTTCTTAACCATTCTTTCCTCATTCTTTTTCTGAACACCTACCTCATCTCTCCACATACCACCTTTTATTCTCTCCTTTTAAATCTGTACTAATCCCTTACTAATCACTGACCTTTTATTTGAACACAGTAGCTATAGGTACCTTACGATTTGTTTTAATCTTTTCTTAGAAATGAACTCCGTGCCCTTGGAAGGAAAAAAGAAAAAAAAAAACCGCTGGCCAAATAAATAAGACGAGTAATAAAAGCTATAGTCAGCACGTCTAGTGCAAGAGAACAACATTTCTGGAAGTTTATTCTAATTTTAGGAATATGTTTGTCTTCCAGGAATGCTGCACTCCACTTCTTTTCCTTAAACAGGCTCAAAAGCCCAATACATATTAATATTTTTATGTTGTTCTCTTAATTATCTTCATATTAATTTTAACGAACTGTTTCTAGATACAAATCGCAGGCATCTATAACTGTTTTTGTTTATTTGAGATGAATTTTGGCAACACTAGAAGACCGGATTCGTCTTGTGAAGCTTGTCCCCAGGCTCCTCAGGGCACAGTTACTTTTTTAAGTTGTTGAGTGATCGCTGGAACCCTCAGCAGGTCTGAACTACAGATCCGGTCTGGTATGGGTCGGCCAAAACCTTGTAGCGAATCTTAGTGTTGGTGACGGCTCCGTGTTTCTGTCTCAGGTGCAGCCTCAGCTGACTCTTATGACGAAAGCGCAGGTCACATTTCTCACACTGAAAGAAAAAGGAGAAAAGTGGTTAGATATTTCTTTTTAAATGTAACTTTCTAAAATAATATCACAGCCATTGCCTCTGAAATGATTTAATTAATGTTTACAGCAATGTTTTTCATTCAAACCTACTTTAAAAAGCCCAGTAACTGGAGGTGATAATATTTTTGACGTGTTCACGCTGATTTATGTAAGTGGTGGTCGTTAGGGAGCTCTGAGGGAGCGACTTCAAAATGGTGGAGTTGGTTTGGTTTCTAACTATGAGCTGTCGCAGGCCAATGAGCTCTAACTGAAGTAGGCAGACCACACTGACTCAGCATCTACTTTATATTGTGTTTTGTTGTTTACGGTGAAGTTCTGAATATTTAACTGTTGTATTTACACTAGAATTAAACATTAACCTTTTATTTACTTGCAGTAGTGTGATATCAAAATGAATACAATGTTTTTCAGTGTTTTATCACATCGCCAAGTGTACTGTTATCGTGAGAATACCCTGTAATTTTTTATATCATTTCAGGGCCATATCGCTCACACCTAATTCATATACTCGCCATCTTAACAAGTACTTTTGACACATTTGGAACCAAGTAATGTTACTGTACACTTAAAACTACACACTACAGATGTGGACTATATCACAGGCTCGTTGTTCTTAAACTACAGTGTTCTACAATCATTTAAGGGACCAGGGAGGAGGAGAGAACATTTGCCAAACAAATCAGACACCAGACAAGACTGGAAAAAGGAAAAAATAATATTTTATACTAAAATTTATGCTTTTAGTATGTAGCAAAATAACCTAGAATTTACTGTTAAAATATGTTCCGTTGTAAAAACATTTTTGACAGTGACAGTAAGTTTTTATTCCAAGGCCATGGCTACAGTCAATTTGCATATTCAAATATTCACACAATGTAAAGGTCAACGTGTGTTTTCAAATAAAGTAAAAATATTTTAAAAAAATTGAAACAAAATGGGCGGCACGGTGGCGCAGCAGGTAGGCGTCGCAGTCACACGGCTTTAGAGAACTGGAGATTGTGGGTCCGTTGTTTTGTTTCTGTGTTAGTGTGTGTTAACACTCACGCTGTAGGGTTTCTCTCCCGTGTGGATGCGCAGGTGGCTCTTCAGTGTCTGCAGGTGACGGAAACGCGTTCCACAGGTGTGGCATGGGTACGGCTTCTCCCCAGTGTGGATCAGGACATGAGCACGCAGATGAGCAACCTGAAATACACCCACAGTTGTGAGGGAGCTAGTAGCACAAGCTTACCACACTTTTTCAGTGTTCAACTTTAATGGATCCCTGTAGATTTGTTTATGGTGTTGTTTTATCGTCACCAGGGCCACAAAGTGCAGCTTCGTACTGTTTATTATTGTCCCTGCTGGACTTAAGTCTTCAGATTTGTGAACACTCACTCATGAAATGGGTCAGTTCCTTTTCTGATGCCTATATAAAGATATTGATGCTAAATGAAGGGTAATAATGATGTGTTCTGTTATACCTGGACAAATCGAGCTCCACATGTGTCACAGCGATATGGTTTTTCCCCTGAGTGGATGCGGGAATGGGTCTTTAGATTGGCTGGCCGGTTAAACTGTGCCCCACATACGTTACAACGGTACGGCTTATCTCCTACACACACACACAGAGAGAGAGAGAGAATTTTATAGAAATCAAATGAAACTGCATAAATTTATACTGGATTTGATTAGACATAATTGAGGGCAAAATTTGACTTCTGTTCCTTCAAATTCAAAACTTTTAAGGCTTCCTTTTAACCATCTTTTAATTGTCTAAGTTAAAACAGCACTTTTCTTCGGGTGAGGTTTTAGATTCCATGATTTTTCAGTTCTTTAACTACATACAAAGAGGAGCATTAAATTGATTGTCCACAATCATCCACCACGTGCTAAAGTTGTGGCTTTACCTGAGCAGGTAGGTCTTGCATTGCCTTGGTTCCCTGAGTAACAGATCACTGGGGATTGGCACTCAAGCTTGATCTGGAGTTTTCCAAATGGGTGAGCACTCTGTTTGGCTGCCTCATGCACAGGGGGGCAAGCATACTGATACACAGAGCAGAAGCCTACAGAGAGAATCACAACACATCTCATTTCATGTACGTTTGTGTCAGAGGTCAATGTCTGTGGTGAGCCAAGTGCCAAATAACCTACATATTAAAAAGAAGGTAGGTTTAAAATCCTTGTACAGAAAGTGAATATCATAGCATTACAATACATTTTAGTTATATAAATATATTCAATATCCTATATAAAGTAAAAACTGATGTTCATTCATTCATTATCTGTAACCCTTATCCAGTTTAGGGTCACGGGGGGTCCAGAGCCTACCTGGAATCATTGGGTGCAAGGCAGGAACACACCCTGGAGGGGGCGCCAGTCCTTCACAGGGCGACACACATTCACTCACACTTACGGACACTTTTGAGTCGCCAATCCACCTACCAACGTGTGTTTTTGGAGTGTGGGAGGAAACCGGAGCACCCGGAGGAAACCCACGCAGACACGGAGAGAACACACCACACTCCTCACAGACAGTCACCCGGAGGAAACCCACGCAGACACAGAGAGAACACACCACACTCCTCACAGACAGTCACCCGGAGGAAACCCACGCAGACACAGAGGGAACACACCACACTCCTCACAGACAGTCACCCGGAGGAAACCCATGCAGACACAGAGAGAACACATCACACTCCTCACAGACAGTCACCCGGAGGAAACCCAAGCAGACACAGAGAGAACACACCACACTCCTCACAGACAGTCACCCAGAGGAAACCCATGCAGACACAGAGAGAACACACCACACTCCTCACAGACAGTCACCCGGAGGAAACCCACGCAGACACAGAGAGAACACACCACACTCCTCACAGACAGTCACCCGGAGGAAACCCACGCAGACACAGAGAGAACACACCACACTCCTCACAGACAGTCACCCGGAGGAAACCCACACAGACACAGGGAGAACACACCACACTCCTCACAGACAGTCACCCGGAGGAAACCCACACAGACACAGGGAGAACACACCACACTCCTCACAGACAGTCACCCGGAACAGGAGTTGAACCCACAACCTCCAGGCCCCTGGAGCTATGTGACTGCGACACTACCTGCTGCGCCACCGTGTCGCCCCAAAAAGTATTGTTTCTTCTTTAATTGGGTGAGGGCTTAGGGTTAAAATCTTGTAGGACAAATTAAAACCACTCATTTCTGCTTTGGCCCATCACACACCACTTGAGTCAGCTTGGAGCTGCACATTTAAGCTTAACACAAGAAGTAAGAATTTGATGAACACAAGGAATATTAAGAAACCTTCTTCTTCACTGACTACACCTCATTATGGAGATTTACGTTATATGAAGCAGGGCCCTGATTTTGCTAACCTCTGTTGTCCTGGCCCACATTGACCAGTGGTCTTCTGTAAGTGTCCGTTGGCTGAGGTGAGGGTCCATTGTGGAGACTGAAGTGCTTTGTTTGCTGCGGTGAGGAATAAACTGGAGACAGACCTTTCCTGCATAAAGAAAACAACTCTTACCAAGCTATATTTATCCTACGTAACTATTTTAGGCCTTCATTTTGATTTTATTAATATTACATTATTAAAGGCAAACAACATACACATCTTCCAGCCCATGTCCAGATTCTGAGAGGGTGGTATGTCTATCGCTTGCTGTGGGGGAATGGTCAGTTGTTTGCTGCTCCTCCCCAGTTTCCTCCTCTTTAATGGATGTGGCGCAGAGAGGGTTGAGGACAATGTATTTATATTTCTTCCAGTTGCATGCCTTAGGATCTGGAGTAGATTTGAATTCAGAACGTGGCTGTAAAGATATTATGAAATCTGTATATTAGATTGTTGTTGTGCTGCAAATAACAGAAACACAAAATATTCTGCAGTAGTCGGTCCTACAACAATCTGTAGCTGCCTTTGTAGAGAAAAATAGACAACGAAACTGAGTACGTTACATACACACAGAGTATGATGGTTTAGGAAAGATTGCTTAAAGTCTTAAAACATTCACCACATACTTACACGCATACACATAGAGACAGCATACCTTCAGTTTAGGGGAGAAAGTACAGCCACTGGACTCAGCAGGTGAGTTGGGCTGACCACTGGACTCTGCAGGGCTATTTGGAGATGGAGTACAGTGGGGAAAGGATGAAGATTCGGGCTCCTTCTCCACTTTCAGGCTCTGAGGTCTGGGCACATGCTTCACTGAGGTCATGGTCTCTCCTGGAACCCTGCAATGCACCAACAGATCAGGTTTACATGTACTGCTTACACTAGAATACTGTGTTTGTGTGATTCTGATTAAGGCAAGGCAAGTTTATTTATAGAGCACCTTTCATACAGAAGCAATTCCAAGTGCTTTACAGAAGAAAAACACTTAAAAGCCAGAATAACATCATAAAAGTCCAATAAAACAATTACATCAAAAGAGTTAAATGATTAAAATGATACAAGAAAAGAAAAGAAATAAAGTGCAGTTACAATAAACAATAAACAGTCTCCTAGCTGTACAGTGTATAATGAGTTGTTATGGGACTAATGTGTTGTCTCATACTCACCTGGCTATAGTGGGGCTGGGCTCCTCTGCCTCTGCAGCTGGTCTGGAAGGGGAAGATGAGGTGAAAGAGGGATGTGCTGGAGGGGATCTGCCACCTTGTGGCACTGTGGTGTTCAGTTGGGGGTTTCTGGAGGCCAGCTCGACCAGAGGAGGGCTCACACACACCCTTTCACTGTGGACAACACGACATGGTATCAGAGAGAAAGACACAGTAAATCAGTACAGAACACCAGTATGACACACTTGCCACTCCCCAGCAGAAGCTGGACCCTGCCATTTCTAGTGTATTGGGCAATGTTTTGAACTTTGTGGCTATCCATAGTGCAGTTTAGAAACACTGAAAGATGATGGGTAATGTAGTCTGGGGTCTCTTCAGGGAATTGGCTGAAGGAGAGCTGATGTACCTTTTGTTTCCTAATATATAATTATTATATATATATATTATATTATATTTTATATATATTTATATGTACTATTTAATTTTTGATAAATGAATCAGTTGACTCAACCAGGACTGTAACTGATGACCCCTGGTGACCCCTCCTTGACTAGAAATGAACCCCTCATATTAATCATCGTTACCTGTTCTGTATGAATGCTCTACAGGTGTCAGCAACATGGTCCATCTGTAAGTAGGTGGCAGCAGTGAGCACTCCAGACACTGTGCCAGGGGTTAGGGGAAGGCGGGAGGTGTACATGAAGTCCAGCAGCAGTGACACACTGCCCGCATCCAGTCCCTCCGGCAGGGACAAGGAAACCCCTCGCTCACTGCCTGTACCGGACGTGTGGCGGGAAAACAGGGAGTAGAAGAAACCACTGGAGGGAGAGAAAGTGAGTCTCATTAAGATAGAACACAGATAAATATATTAATGGATCAGTGCTGGTAAGATACAGTAAAACAGAAGGTAGAACATATATTCATATAAAAGCACTGTATTTAAAACTAGCGTTATGTAAGTGTTATGAATCATAATCTACACTAAAGTAGCACCAACATAAATGGTCCAAAGTGTTTTTGGGTTGATTGTACACTTCTAGGAACCATTTTGATTGGCGTCAGCCACTTACACGACCACTTAATTCTTAGAATTGTTTGGTGCCAGAAATTGTATCAGAAAAAGTAAACGAAATACTTCACTAAAGATATGTTCATTTTTAAATAAATGAACAATGAACACACTTTGGGGTAAAAATATAGAGGAAGGAATGGACTGCACATGAATGACCTAATCGTCTTCAAAAACAATGAGACATTCTCCTGAAAACAAAATCTGTAGCAGAGGAAGGAGGAAGAGAGAGAGAGAATCCTCCCTGTGTGCTGACTAAGCCCGTGGACTGACCTGCACGCTATCAGCACTGCGCAGTGGGCACGCAGCTGGGCACTGCCCACCAGCAGTGTGGCATCTGTCAGGATGTCTCGGTGGCGCAGCTCATTTAAATTCAGCAGAACATCGTTGGAGTGGCGTGTAAACTCTTTCACGTATCCCTGTACCTCCAGCTCCTGCTCACGCCTGGAAGTAACTCCATATCCCTCCACCATCTGCATTTTGCTCATCATCTAATAAACATCAAGAAATATTACGTTAGAAGCTCCACAGCTCTCATTTGGATCCAGAGAACACTGTCTTGGATATGGATCAGCTTACCTTGCTCTAGAATTGATGGGAAGAGCTCTAAATCAATCCTAGATGGTTCTGCTTGGGGAGACCAGCTCCCTACTCGTACCTGCACACACAACGAACAATTCATTTAGAAGATCTTTCGTTTTGGGGTATTCAGATTCAGATTAATTGCTCACTCTAATCAATAAATAGTTACCAAATTTTTTGTCTTATTTTATAAACATAGGGTATAAGGGCTCATGTAAATGCTTTCACTTTCTGTCCGTTTGTGCTATTTGCCTTGCAAATGGTATCTGTCTAAAGAAAACATGCAAAATATCTCCAAAATAAAACCTTCGCAAGAGATGACAAAGATATTCCCAACTTATAACAGAAATTAATGTTTAAACAAGATGTTTTATTGAAGAAACTAGTTCATATTATTATCTACTGGAGTGTACTCCAAAGTATAAGATTAGTGCAGAACCTTTATCACTGACCTTTCACAGATCTATTTTAACAAACTTCCCAAATTTCAGATTTCAGCACTCAGTCATCCATTCATTCAAAAATTCACCAGTGGCACTTCACAATTACAGGCCAACAACATCGTGCACGAGCTTCGTGTAAAACCTTGCAAACCTCTTCTCATTTCATTCCCATTTTAAATCCAAATTCACAAAAAAAGCATGTCTCTTACACATTTGAAAGATTTAAAATCACCAACGTAAACTCACCCCGACCAGCAGGGACGAGAACACACCCCTCTGTTATGTAGCGATCCCTCTCGGTTGCTGTCAAACCCAGCACTCCATACAATACCGTGCTCCCTCCTCAGATGATGCTTTTTATTACTGGTCAGTGCAACTGGAGGGAGGAGCACATTTATAATGTTGTACAGGAAGTTCCATGCGGCCACGGCCACTCGTTTCCTGTTAGAAGATGATGTCCTTTTTGTACTGGCCTGAGAACAGCTTCCTCTCACCAGATCCTAACCTGAACTCTGACAATACAGTCCTCAAACAGGCCCGAGATCTGGACAATACGCTTATGTCTTTCCGGATCCTGGTTTCCCTCTTCCCCAGGCAGCCCACGCGCTCTGGAAGCTCTGCAGGAAAAGGCCCCGGGCCCCAACATGCTTCAGGTATTTATAGTTGTGTACTAGAGGCCTGCCATGTAAAGTGATGACAGGAAGGAGAGGTTTGTGTGTTTTTGATCCGTGGTGTGTATAGCAACCTATCCACTGTTTGTGAGTGGGAGGTTTCATGCAGAGTGTATTAGTTTATCTTTTTGGAAATGCGTGCGACTGTGTGTCTCGGCGCATGTGCGTGGGCACACTCATATTGTACTGGGTTCAGAAGGTCCGATAACACTATCCAGGAGTTCACCTAACTAAAGCAAACCTCACCCACCCCTGTCTGACTCTCTCCAGGACAAAGGAAATGGCCAGACAGGAAGTTTCTTAAAAAACAAGTAGAATGTGCATTAACACCCTTCAAGTCTGCAATTATTATTATTTTCTTACATCAGGTATTTGTCCAAAGTCATGTGTAAAATCTAACGCTTAAAGGCAATGCATTTCAGATTTGAATAATTTGATAACTTAGTGTCTAAATCCACTCAGGGCCTGATGGTGACTTGTGGCAGTCACAGGCACTAGCCCCAGTGGCCTGGTCTTTACGTCCTGTTATGTGGCATATTTTGGGACATTTTCTAGTGAAATCCTTTATTTTTCTCTTTTTTCTTTTTGTTTGTGCTCACAATTTCTCTGCAAATAGTGAAGAGAATAATCCACAGCCTTGAAATATACGCAGCAATTAGTTAAAACCATCTTGTTTTTCTCTTGTTGAGATGGAAGAAGTGGACATAGCAATTGTGCTGGAGATCATTCCCTTAGTGTCACTACTGGCCTAAATATAGTCCACAAACCATAAATTTCCAGCTGACAGCATCCTTTGGGCAGCAAATAGAGTCCGCTGATGTAAGACTGTGAGGGTGACTAAAGACAAATGATGCTATAACAGATAAACTACTGTTTCTGATGTTGCATCTATTCAAACACACCACCAACCACTTTTCAACAGAATCAGATCCTCACATTGTTCAAACATAGTGTAAAGCCCTTCCAGGAGACTAAAGCCTGTTATTGTAGCATAGTAGGGACTCCTTATAATACCTTTCATGTTGGATGAACATGTGCCCACAAATATTTGGAAATTAGCCGAAATCTTTTGATCAGTTCTGGATTTTAAAATACTGACTGTTTCCTGGATTATACTTTATTTTAATAGACAATGTATCTGCTGGTGCTGTTTTCCATCCATCCATTCATTATCTGTAACTCTTATCCAGTTCAGGGTTGCGGTGGGTCCAGAACCTACCTGGAATCATTGGGGCGCAAGGCAGGAATACACCCTGGAGGGGGCGCCAGTCCTTCACAGGGCAACACACACATTCACTCACACCTACGGACACTTTTGAGTCGCCAATCCACCTACCAACGTGTGTTTTTGGACTGTGGGAGGAAAACGGAGCACCCGGAGGAAACCCACACAGACACAGAGAGAACACGCCACACTCCTCACAGACAGTCACCCGGAGGAAACCCACGCAGACACAGGGAGAACACACCACACTCCTCACAGACAGTCACCCGGAGGAAACCCACGCAGACACAGGGAGAACACACCACACTCCTCACAGACAGTCACCCGGAGGAAACCCACGCAGACACAGGGAGAACACACCTCACTCCTCACAGACAGTCACCCGGAGGAAACCCACGCAGACACAGGGAGAACACACCACACTCCTCACAGACAGTCACCCGGAGGAAACCCACGCAGACACAGGGAGAACACACAACACTCCTCACAGACAGTCACCCGGAGGAAACCCACGCAGACACAGGGAGAACACACCGCACTCCTCACAGACAGTCACCCGGAGGAAACCCACGCAGACACAGGGAGAACACACCCCACTCCTCACAGACAGTCACCCGGAGGAAACCCACGCAGACACAGGAAGAACACACCACACTCCTCACAGACAGTCACCTGGAGGAAACCCACGCAGACACAGGGAGAACACACCACACTCCTCACAGACAGTCACCCGGAGGAAACCCACGCAGGCACAGAGAGAACACACCGCACTCCTCACAGACAGTCACCCGGAGGAAACCCACGCAGACACAGGGAGAACACACCCCACTCCTCACAGACAGTCACCCGGAGGAAACCCACGCAGACACAGGGAGAACACACCACACCCCTCACAGACAGTCACCCGGAGGAAACCCACGCAGACACAGGGAGAACACACCGCACTCCTCACAGACAGTCACCCGGAGGAAACCCACGCAGACACAGGGAGAACACACCACACTCCTCACAGACAGTCACCTGGAGGAAACCCACGCAGACAGAGAGAACACACCACACTCCTCACAGACAGTCACCCGGAGGAAACCCACGCAGACACAGGGGAGAACACACCGCACTCCTCACAGACAGTCACCCGGAGGAAACCCACGCAGACACAGGGAGAACACACCCCACTCCTCACAGACAGTCACCCGGAGGAAACCCACGCAGACACAGGGAGAACACACCGCACTCCTCACACCTACCTGCTGCGCCACCGTGCCGCCTCTTCAAAGAAATCAGTAGAGATATTTTATATACCTCCAGTTCAGTTTTATTATTGGCTTCTTTACAGACACATGTCCTTTGAGCCCTACAGAATCCACAAGAGTGCAGTTTGTTCTTCTCCTATCTGTAAACTATTACTGATACAAATGTTGCAGATCTATATTTTTTGTGTATTATTGTCTTAAAGCCCTCAAATGTTCAGAAAGGATATGGAAACAATATTGTCTCAGTTAAACACACTTGTAAATTTAATGCATGGACACAACAGAGAAGCAATAACCATTCATAAATAAGCTTTTCAATCACTGAAGGACAAACTAATCTTATGGGATTACAGGCTCATGGGGCAACCTCCAATAATTAAGACTGGTGTCTTGGTGCATGTGTGAGTGTGTGTATATCAGAACCGCTTCATGAACTTCGTATGTTAAAGATGTGGTAACTTTCCATTTGTTCTCATCATATTGGGAACCTAAGGGGGGCCCACATCCCCAGTCTTATTCTCTTCTCTGCCTTATTGACGGATGTCCTGCGCAGGCTTTTCATGCCTGGCTCTGTGTTTTGTGTCTGTGTGTGTGTGTGTCTCAGAGGAAGTATCGTGGAGAGGGTGTTCCATGGTTCCTGCACATCTGTGAGCTGCATTTCTCTAGGTGTTGTTAGCCTGTTTTTCAGTTGTGAGAGAAGAGTATCACCCCCACTCATTTTTTTCACTCTCCATTTCCTTCCTCACTCTGCCCATCACCCTCGAACATTCAGAGTCACAGGAAAGCAGACAGAGGTTGAATCCCACTTCACCTGCTGACCTGGCCGCATTAGTAGAGAATATTCTAATCTCAGGTCAGGACCCGGATCAACAAATGAATAGCGAATATGATTCAGGACCTGAGATCAGCCCATGTCTGTGTCATCACATTCAGAAGGAGATGAAAGACGAACAATTATCTTGGATCAGCACATTCCACACACTCAAAACAAAAGCTTTATATTAGTTTGAAGCATCTTGGACTAACCAGGTAAATGATAGATGAAAACAGCACTGGCAGCAGGTAGTGTCGCAGTCACACGGCTCCAGGAACCTGGAGGTTGTAGGTTTGATTCCGGGTGACTGTCTGTGAGGAGTGTGGTGTGTTCTCCCTGTGTCTGCGTGGGTGTCCTCCGGGTGACTGACTGCAAGGAGTGTGGTGTGTTCTCTCTGTGTCTGCGTGGGTGTCCTCCGGGTGACTGACTGCAAGGAGTGTGGTGTGTTCTCTCTGTGTCTGCGTGGGTTTCCTCTGGGTGACTGTCTGCGAGGAGTGTGGTGTGTTCTCTCTGTGTCTGCGTGGGTTTCCTCCGGGTGACTGTCTGCGAGGAGTGTGGTGTGTTCTCTCTGTGTCTGCGTGGGTTTCCTCCGGGTGACTGTCTGTGAGGAGTGTGGTGTGTTCTCCCTGTGTCTGTGTGGGTTTCCTCCGGGTCTCTCAAAAAGAATGTAAGAGGTAATACAAGGAAATGGATGCATACTACTGAAACAGCTGATATTATATGTTTAGAATTGGATGCTGTATTTAATGTCTAAAACAAAAATAACTTGCACTTAATGGCTATTTTAAAAGGTGGTGTAAAAGTTTTGCAAAGTACTATAGACAAATTGTGATACAGCCTCTAATTAATCTTTGTTTGCACACGAGGATCTCCAAAAAGCTTCTAAGAAAGATTGTCTCCAGGTAATAGGACTGTGGTGTAGCAAAAATACTATAAGAACACAAGGACTAAAGAACCAGGGGAATTCCACAGATTTTTTTAAAAATCCCTTTAACCATTTAGTGACATTCAAATGAAATGCCATTGTACAGAATCGTGTATTTTATAGTAGGTGGGAGATGATAGTTTGCAATGGAGCCGATTTATGTCCAATGCAGTGGAATCTTGAATATATTTAATTGATTACAAAACTTTGCTACATTGATTACACTAATGTGAGTCGGAAGTATCTTTTTGTCAGGGGTGTTAAGTGGGTGTGTGTGCCTTTGTGCTCTTATTTGTTTTGATGGGGGCCAGGATCAAATGTGTTTTGGAGCAAGAGCGGGATAGAAAAAAGAGAAAGAAAACAACAGATGAAAAAAAACAGAAGGAGATGTGGGTCTAGGCAACTTCCAGGCATTGTGAGAGTAACGGAAGAGGGGGGCGGCCGAGGAAAAGTGAGAACATTACTGAGGGAGGTTCACCAATTAGCGGAAACTGTACAGTCTGTCAGACTGGCAGCAGCACAACTTCTATCCCCATTTTCGTGTCTTGCCTAGCGTCCTGCAGCATGCCTAGGGTGGAGGGATTTTGTCTGCTCTACATTACCATATACTGCAGCTGCATAATCACGACACATAACTTCATCCTATAGACTCTGGAGAACTCAGAAAACGTACTTGTGACTCTTGTAGATCTCCCTGTTGTTCTCCAGATACTTTTTTATGTCAATAAATGATAATGAAGTGGCAGTCTTACTAAATCAAATTTAATTTAATTCTCTCCATACGTCAGTTCATACTTTACATTTATCAAATATATTTGCAACGTTTGCAGTGTTTTTGTTTACAGTTATTTTAAAATGAAGCAGAATGCTTTTTAAATGTATTTCACAATAAAATAAGTGTATTCTGCTCTATTAAGGGTACTATAGTCCTATGTTATAGAAAATGGTCCTCCTATGTGCAATCCACACATAAATAAACAAAATGAGCCCCATGAAACAATGAAAAATGAAAAATATATATAGGGTTTGTATTCACCTATTTTCGAGCCTCATCTATAATACCACTGTATGATTTAAGCTACTGCAGCTGTTAAAACAATAACTGTGGTGGTGATAAACTGCTTCTTCCTGTTGAAGCTGAGGGTTTTGGACATATAAGGACATACACTGGGGCTATCCGGTGGGGAATAGTGAAGGACTGAGTGGAGAGGTGATTGTTTGTCCTCCGTCGGAAGGTAGTAGGAGGCAGAAATGTGGAAAAATAAGTGGACAATGAAAACAATAAAGAAATACTGAAAAGGAGCTTCCTCTACTGAGATGGGGAATATCTGAGCAATTTATGTAGGCAAGTGTGGGTGTGGGTGGGTGTGGGTGTGTGTGCCTTACATGTGAGGAATAGACTACATATTACTTTCGCTTGGAACTGTCTTAGAAAGTTAGTGAAGACTGTGAGGAAACCCATGAATCAACCAGGAGTCAATGTTATTCCAAAATAAAGCGGGAAAACTAGAAGGAAGTTGTTGCCAATTAACTACTGAGGCCATAATGAAATCAATAATCTCAATATAATTTTTTTTTTTTTGTTAATCCTCCACTTGCTAAAAACGGTGATGGTATTTTGGGTCTAAGTTGCCTTTCATAACCAACGTAATTAACAGGAGCTAATGCCACACAAAATAGACTTTGAGGAGAAAATCCCTGCTAACAACAATACCCTATTCACACGCCTGTCAACAGCCACACAAACCAAGGGCAGAGTTTAAACATGTGATGACAACCATCTTCTCTGATATTGATTTATCTGAGAAGTTCATGGTGGGATTCCAGTGGTCAAATGAACAAAGAGAACCCTAGGTTGTTGTTGAGTGACTCATTAGTACAAACCCTCGAAAAATAATCCACAATAACATTTAGTGTCAAACAAAATCAAATCAAGATTATTTTTTTAAATATGTACGAAAATAAATAGCCAAAATTCTTGTTTCTGCATTCAGAACGCATGCAATATGTAAAAAAAAAACAGCATAGCACTAAAAGACCTTCACAATAAATAATTTGCTTCATGGTATGTATTTGTTCTGAGACTGTTTAATAAGAAGGTGACTGTCTGTGAGGAGTGTG
Organism: Hoplias malabaricus; assembly: GCF_029633855.1. Classification (NCBI taxonomy): domain Eukaryota; kingdom Metazoa; phylum Chordata; class Actinopteri; order Characiformes; family Erythrinidae; genus Hoplias; species Hoplias malabaricus. Next base: position 968,175 of record NC_089808.1, read on the forward strand.
GTGTGTTCTCTCTGTGTCTGCGTGGGTTTCCTTCAGGTGACTGTCTGTGAGGTGTGTGGTGTGTTCTCTCTGTGTGTGCGTGGGTTTCCTCCGGGTGACTGTCTGTGAGGAGTGTGGTGTGTTCTCCCTGTGTCTGTGGGGGTTTCCTCCGGGTGACTGTCTGTGAGGAGTGTGGTGTGTTCTCCGTGTGTCTGTGTGGGTTTCCTCCGGGTGACTGTCTGTGAGGAGTGTGGTGTGTTCTCCCTGTGTCTGCGTGGGTTTCCTCAGGGTGACTGTCTGTGAGGAGTGCGGTGTGTTCTCCCTGTGTCTGCGGGGGTTTCCTCCGGGTGACTGTGAGAAGTGTGGTGTGTTCTCTCTGTGTCTGCGTGGGTTTCCTCCGGGTGACTGTCTGTGAGGAGTGCGGTGTGTTCTCCCTGTGTCTGTGTTGGTTCCCTCCAGGTGACTGTCTGTGAGGAGTGTGGTGTGTTCTCCCTGTGTCTGCGTGGGTTTCCTCCGGGTGACTGTCTGTGAGGAGTGTGGTGTGTTCTCCTTGTGTCTGCGTGGGTTTCCTCCGGGTGACTGTCTGTGAGGAGTGTGGTGTGTTCTCCCTGTGTCTGCGTTGGTTCCCTCCGGGTGACTGTCTGTGAGGAGTGTGGTGTGTTCTCCCTGTGTCTGTGTGGGTTTCCTCCGGGTGACTGTCTGTGAGGAGTGTGGTGTGTTCTCCCTGTGTGACTCAAAAGTGTCCGAGTGTGTGAGTGAATGTGCCCCGTGAAGGACTGGCGCCCCCTCCAGGGTGTATTCCCTCCTTGCGCCCAATGATTCCAGGTAGACACTGGACCCACCGCGACCCTGAACTGGATAAGGGTTACAGATAATGAATGAATGAATGTTTAATAATACATTAATCACTCCTGTACATATTTGTTAGCAAAATATATGAGTTTATACAGCATTACCTGTTCATTGATACTTGAAATTTCCTAAGAATAATCCTTGACACTTTTCCCAAACCACCCTTTTCCATGAATACTTCTGGAGCCTTTTCTTAGAAAAGCTAATATTCCCCAGAGTATAAGACTGGTTAGACATCTCTTTTGATGATAGTCAATGTTTGGAGAACTCCATTTGCCATTACTCTAACCATGAGCAGAAAAAGAGAGAGAGGAAGCAAAGTGTGACTAACAGAAAAACGTTGTTATTTTTTACTCATTTACTGACACCAGGTGTTCGTAAACAGCCTTTAAGTTCAGGTCAGCTGAAGCAGTTCCTGGGGTGATCTTTTCAAAGCATCTCTGTTCAGGGGTGGTGTTTCTAGACCCGTATATTTTGACCACATAGTGTTACATGTCCATAAGGAGTGCAGGAAATATGATCTGGGAAGTGGTGTCTATTTTAAGATGTTTTATTTATAACTGGTCGCTTCATATGAGTCCAACCTCGTCAAATGTATTTCTTCATGATTCCAACTAATCTAATAAAACCCATATTAACTGCACAGTTTTATAGAGAGTAATATACTGTGCTTTATCATTTTATTTATGTGCAGGATATGACTGAAGTAAATGTTTTCAGACATTTTTATAAGAGACAGAACTCATTTTTCAAAATGAAATGCCCCAATGTTGTTGAGCCCAAAGTAGCCAAAGAGAGGAAAAGATTAATTACTGACCGCTGGGGTTTGTGTACAACCTCCTGCTGTTTGGGGGCTCAGATTTAAATGGAGATTGTGTACTTGGGAAAATCCACTGCAAATGTAAACATAAGATGGATAAGCAGACAATTATTTTGTCATTGGGACGTACTGAGTGTTTCACAGCACATTAAACACTGCAAGTATTAAAGACTTAAGTTGTCTGTTTTCAGAAGAGTTTAATTTTCTTATTGGTTCATGGCTTTTTTTATTTTTTATTTTTTTAATGGTTTGTGACTGAGGTCTAAGTGTTTCCTTTTATTTTACATTTTTCCTGTTTCCTTTTACTTTACATTTTTCCTGTTAACTTTTACTTTACATTTTGATTTGGTTTAAAATAGAGGAAAAGCTCATGAACAATAATCATATTAAAGCACAATTATTTTTATTTCAACAAACCAAATCTGCATTTCTCACAATGCACATAAGTACACAAGAATCTATTTTTTAAATGTAAATTTACAGTCTTTCTTTCTTATTTTTTAAGTTTTGGGATCCAGGGTCTTGCGGTTAGTCTTGGATCACTCCTAACCCTTGTCTTGTTTTATGTATTTACAGCTCAGACTTCCTCTGTACAAAGTAGGGCTTGGGGTATTAGGTCGCCTTGGGCGACAGGAATTGGCTTTTTTTTTTCTTTTTCCCTTTTTTCTGTAGATAAGTTTATGCACCATCTGTCATCCCAATATGGGACACTGACCAGCACAGCCCCCTACACACGCCCTATACGTCACACGTTTCGAAGAGTATTTTTTCCCCCTGTTTTTAGACTAGATCCGCTTCTTGGGTGCCAATTGGCTAGTGGCGTTACTCTACCTGCTCTGTGATTGGTCCGGTGTCCGTTCTCACCAGCAGTCTGCCAGTGTTGGGAACAAGTAACCAATCCTAGCTGAGGGGGCGGAGCATTACTTAAAACGGGTGGAAAGCCAGCGCCGCTTCTCCGGGGCCTGTGGCACACACGCAGGATCCACGAAAAAAGTAGGTTACAGGAATACATCCGACACTGGAACAGAAAGCAGCTCACTACAGGAATGTGTTAAAAGTTTATATGCGTAGCCGTGAGCCACGTTAAAGTCACGTAGCACAATTCAGCGGGTTTTTATAGCGACAAGTTGAGGACTGTGCTAGCTGTAATGTTAGTGTTTGAGGACGGGTTTAACCGTCCATCAGTGAAACTTTAACGTGACTAAAAATGTTACTCCGTAGTTTTTAATCATTCAGCACAAGACAAAATGAGAATTTTTCGGTGATGAATTTCAGTTTTAAGCCCGTACTCTGCCCTAAACTCTGGTTTGTAGCCTCAAAACACACAATGTGTCAGCTGCACGGTGAGCTTTACCAGATGTGGTTTTCAATATCATAATCAGTCCCGTCGGGGCGCTGAGGTGCAGCGCGGCCCAGGAGACCAGGCTCGAAGGGGTTCAGTTCCGCAGATGAATTGAGGGATAGGAGTTGGCTTCTTGTTCGTCTGTGTCTTATTAAAATGTCCGTTCCACCTTAAATGGGGAAGCATCTAACGTTAACATTTATGTAGCACCATTTAAGGTGGAACGAATCCGAATAAGGGGAAGCAGAGCTCGGTCCGGGCGGATTAGTCGGGTTTTTAATGAGGTAGAATTACAGAAATCGATAAATGTTGTATTCTTTGGTGCTGAGGTTTAAGAGTCCGCTTTTTCTTTGGCTGAAAATGTTCGTTAATGGCGTGTTAACGTTACGTTCTCACAGACGACAGAAGTGTGGCTGTGGTCAGGGATGGTTCGGAGTTCTGTGTGGTGTTTTCGGGGGGGAATGCATTGTTAGAAACTTTTAACAAACACCACACGCGTTGTGGAGGGATTTACGTTCGGCCCAAAGCTTATTGGGTTTGAGTAATGCGACCAAACGGGTTCAGGTGAAGTACCACCACAGAAACGGCCTACCAACCGTCAAACCCCTCCTCCCAAACTTTTGGAGACTCCAGTTGTGATTCGCCCGCGGTGTAACTCGAGTGAGAAAACGGTTACCTGCTCTGAGCTGTTTTTCGGTTATATTTAAAGGGGCGGGGCATTTCGGCCGTTGTTTTTCTACGACGGAGTTTTAGGGCCACGGCGTTAAAATAAATAATTAAAAGAGATTCCGAGAATAAAGTCAGAATTCTGAGAATATTCTCGGAATAATTCTGAGGAAAAAATCTCGAAATAATTCTGAGGAAAAAATCTCGGATTAATTCTGGGGAAAAAATCTCGGAATAATTCTGAGGAAAAAATCTCGGAATAATTCTGAGGAAAAAATCTCAAAATAATTCTGAGGAAAAATCTCGAAATAATTCTGAGGAAAAAATCTCGGAATAAAAAATAACGTCTGTATAATTTCGAGAATATAGTCAAAATATTTAGAGAAATACTATATTTGGGTTGTTATTGATTATAAAATGTAGACAGACAGACTCACAGTCTGTGGGCCATGAGTGAGTTGTGAAGTGAACAGAATTCAAATCAAACTCAAATCAAAATTGTATTTATACAGCGCTTTTCACAACAAAATGTCGTCACAAAGCAGCTTTACAGAGATCCGGGTCCGAGCCTCCTATGAGCGAGCCAGGGGCAACAGTGGCAAGGAAATCCTCCCTCAGCGCATGAGGAAGAAACCTTGGAAGGAACCAAGGCTCATACGGGGAACCCATCCTCCTCGGTTTATTTATTAAAGGCATTCACACGACATGGCGACCCCGTCAGTGCAGCCCCTGACTGTGATGCATAAGGTTTTAGTTTATCGTATGGGTCCGAGCCATAAAGTGATGAAGCCTCGTGGGCGCCGGAGTTTCACTCGCTCTGGATCTATCCGAGGTTTTTTTCTCCGAACTCTTCTGAGTTTTTTTTTCTCCGAATTATTCCAAGATTTTTTCTTCTCATAATTATTCCGAGATTTTTTTTCTCAGAACTATTCCGAGATTTTTTTTTTTTCTCAGAACTATTCCGAGATTTTTTTTCTCAGAATTCTAAATTTAATCTTGGAATCTTAAAACTCTGTCGTAGTTTCCTACATTTAAAAAAAAAATTATTTTAGAGTTGTTTGACTAAGTGCTGCTTTCCAGGGTCAAATTACTCACAGTGGAAATGATAGGAACCGGACCTTAAAATAAACTGCACCATGCCCGGTTCATACCAGTAGATTTGAGACACCGATTTGGCACCATGCAGAGAGAGATAAGAGAAATGAATCCTTGAAATGAATGAATGAAGGGCCATCTGCACGGGAATCTGGGAATGTGATTTCTGTTGATGTAACTTTAAGAGGCAAACATAAAACATCCCAAATATTTTGTCGAGTTTGAAAAGCATTCCTTTAGCGCATTGTAACTGAGCTCAGGAATAATGTTTATTAAAATTACTAATGCAGTTTGTTTCGTATTATCTGACCTGAAAATATAGCATCAACCTTCATTAATGTTGTACAGAACCCTGAGCCCAGTTTCCCCCCAAATCAACTGTGTAGTCGACAAAGAACCATCCAGTGTTTTCTCTTTGACTAACCATTGTGGAGTAAACATTGTTGTGCTTGTCCAGGTGGGTCAGTAAAACTGATAATTCCACAACATTTCCTATCACATTCTCATGTAGAAGTTTACACAAATGTCTGTGTCTAAATTTTAAAGACAATAGCTATTGTGCCAGTGGGGAATAAGGAGGAACTTTGCACCTGTGGGAATGTTTTGTATTTGTGTGTGTGTGTGGGAGTCTGTTTGCTCGACGACCCCTGGAATTCCCCTCATGGTTTAGAATGGTTCCCTTTTCCTGCTTTTTAACTGAGAGCCTGTTGTTGTAGCAACTGTAAGTTGCCATTGGAAACACACTGCTTAGCATCCTCTGGATTCCCTGGGTAACATTCTGCATTCATGTACACAGTGTAAAAAGGCTTCAGTGACTGTCGTGTTGGCCGGTGTGAGTGGGTGCACCTGTGTGGTTCCTGATTCGTTGATGTTGGAGAGGGCTTAAATGTGTCATATTATAACCCCCTTTTCACAGTTTGATACAGTTCTCTGAGGTCTTAACGAAATGTCTGACATGCATCACATGGTTAAAATACCACAAGGTCCAAACAACACAGCACAGTTCTGCCCCATTGTCAAAACAGCCTAGTTCAGAAAAACTGAGTTCAGAATATGGTCCTTTAGATGAGCCACAGCCCAGTAGAAAGGAGCTAGTAGGTAGAAGCTGTTCTCTTTCATGCCGGTTGCAACATTTAATCAATGTACATATTTATCTGCATTAATGTTGTCTGTCTCTGTAAGCTCATTTTTGTACTCTCACATAAAAGCAGGTCTGTGACTGATTGACAAGGCTCACCAGAGGGGACAAAAGGACAATTCTGAAGTGTCTGTACCTCATCAAAATGCTTTTTGAGTTAAATATCTGCCTGGGTTGGCCGGTTTCACATTTTGTTGGTTGGCAAGTGCTTCATATTCCCAAATGAATGTGCAAATATCCTTTAATATGTCTGCTGTAATATGTGACTGTGAAATTGCTTCCTGATTCCTGAAGTTGTGAGAGAAGTTGCTAGCAGACCCTCAAAACCGATGATAGGTTGCTTTAGAACAGTAGTCTTCAGTCATTGTCATATCCCAAAATACATTTGGGAATGTAGTAGACTTGATCATATTTAACAATAATTAATGAGTTTCTCTTAATATTTGGAAATAAAAGAAAGCTTAAAATGAATTTGTAGGAGAAGTCTATTGGCCAGAGTCGCCATAATTGTTTCAGTGGGTTTACAAATAATTTTCTTAAATCACCATGTGGTACATATACTTCAGGTAAAGATTAATTTACAAAACACATGTGATGTTTAAAAAGCTACAGACAGAAGTTAGTTTTCATGTTGCTAACAAAACTCTTGAGGCAAAACTTCTACTCTGACGACAGAAGCCTGTTATGTCTGGCCCTACCTGGCTGCCTCCAAGGACTCTTGGTAGTCCAGAGCGACCTGCAGTACAGATGTCACATGCTGGACCTGCCTACTACAGACCACCCAAAAAGAGTCCATCTGACCAGAGGCCCAAATATGGTGTTTATGATCAAAATGGAGTAGCAGCTGGACATAATGCACCAAGGTATTTGGCCACTGGACCCTCAGGTGAGAATGCCCCCCCCACCACTGGAAAAAATGTTTGATATCTGTATCTGTTGTAGCTCTTTGATTGTGCAATAAAGCATAGGATTTGTATTACGTTGTGTTAGATAAAGTCCAAACTGATCACGTGTAATTGTACTGTTGGCACATTGTAAAACCCAACAAATTACAAGCACAGCTAAAAAAAAACTACTGTGCAGAACTAGGGATGGGTGGTATCCACATTTTTCGCACCGTCATATCGTCTCAAAATATTGTCACGTAGTATACGGAGCCTTATATCTGTCAGCATGAAGTCAACTGACACGTGTTGGCGATTTAAAAACCCATTTCTGACAGAGCAAACTCCAGCGACGGTTGTTTTAGGAATAGAAAAGTTAAAAAACAAGCGAAATAAGACGGTGTACACTGTTTAGAAGCACAGCTGGCGCTAACAGGCACTTGTGGTTTAGCACACCACCGCAGATTTTTCAGTGAACTGAGGCTCAAAACACACATATTTAGAGCATAAAGCCATATCCCTGTGAGCACAAAGTTAAGTGAAGGATTGAATATTTTCTGTTTACAGCTTTCTTCCTCTCTTTTAATCCAAACTCATCTCTAAACTTACAACTGCAGTGGGCTGCTGAGCTTCTGTTTTTCTTCACGTTTTCAAACTGTGATATCGGCAGTCATTGAGCTCTCACAGCGCCCCCTCTCTGTGGCTCTCTTAAATGCACATGAACATTTTAGCTGCATTCTGAAAGACACAGAACAGAAATTTGACACACCACGCACATGCCATAAATACCATCCATTAATTATCTGTATGCGCTTATCCAGTTCAGGGACACAGTGGGTCCAGAGCCTACCTGGAATCATTGGGCGCAAGGTGGGAATACACCCTGGAGGGGACGCCAGTCCTTCACAGGGCAACACACACTCACACACTCACGCCTACGGACACTTTGGAGTCTCCAATCCACCTACCAACGTGTGTTTTTGGACTGTGGGGCCATAAATACCGTCCACATTTATTAATAACGTGGTATACGGTATTATCGTTACACCGCCCAACCCTAGCCTGCAAATGTAATGACTAATACATAATTGATTCCAATATTCTACATACATTCTGCTTTTTTTCTTCCATGCTTTTTCATGTATGTGTGATCATGTAGGTGTAAACATGCATCACCAGCATCAGGATGACCATTCGGGACCATCCTCCTACCACCTCAAATCAGGAGAACATTACTATCCCCCAGTGGATATGCCCAAAGATAACCACCTCTCCTGGAGCCCACACATGGCCACTTATGATCACCATGTAAGTCAATTAAACCTCCCGTCTCTATCCTGCACAACCGTAACACACTGACATGCCAAAAGTCATTGAACAGCAGTATGTAAATTGAGGCGAAGTCTTGGGAATGCCCACATCTGTTTAAGTTTGTGTGAGCTTGCACACTGCCTCGTGGACTCATGGCAAGGTGACGTGAATTATCACAGTAGGGGGCCACAGTGGATGGTTATGTCTTCTATGATGTAGTGCAGGTACATGTGACGACGTGGATTGAGAAGCGGTAAATGGCAACTCAATTTGGAAATGGAATATCCCCGTCTATCTGCTTTGTTTGAAATTTGATAATTTACGTCGTAATGCCATGGGCACGCTGGCTTGTGCTTTTACTACTAACAAGACAATACACTTTTACAGATGGTGGTTTTCCCAAGCCGTCCCCTGACATAGTGCACTTTCTAATTCATTTACTGCTCTCCAATGACTTTTGGCATGTCTGTTTTTATTATTTTACTGAATTATATTTTGCTAGATGTGTTTGCTGCCTGAAACACAAAATAAGTCAGCTGTATATTCATGTGTGTGTTTGTCATGTCTTATTCGTAGACTCGAGGCTCAGACAAGCACATTTCTAATATTGATGAGGAGATAGACTCTCTCACCTGCATGCTGGCTGACTTGGACAGCCACCCTCAAAATTCAAGCACACAGGTAGAATGGTTCATCATTTTACATTTCCGTTCTTTCTTTAAGTGCAAAGTTTACTGCTGTATTTCACTAAATGTGTTAATGATACTTTATTAATTATACAATCTCTCCGAAAGTAATGCTCCTGCAGGTGTCAAATTTGTTCAATTTCTTGTCCACAGCTGTATGACAATGTGCCTTATACCAAACACCTCACCAGTGACCGCTACCAACCCTCCAGTCAGATGGGGCCATCGTCCCAAGCCAGACCCTCCATGGGCTACCCTCCTAATCCTCAGAGTCAGTACCATCCCCCTCCTCTTTACAGCTCCACTCCACAGCCTGACTATTCCTATCAGTCCACCTCTTCTTCCACCCATAAACCGTACCCCCAACCGGTGCCTGCTTCATATACCACCGCATCCACCCCTACTGGACCACGCTTCAGCGTGCAGGTCAAAACTGCCCAGCCAGTGACCTACTCTCAGACCGGACGGCAGGCAGAACAGGCCTACACTCCGCCGCCTCCCCGCCAACAAGCACCTCGTCCGTCTCCGCAGGACCGTCCGCTTTATGCTGAAAGAACAGGAGACGGGCAAAGCTGGTACCCGCCACCGCCCCCTCCGGTCCAAGAGCCACAAGGTGACCCTGCAGCATATAAGGGGGGGTCATGTCAGGTTCAAGCGCCAAGCAGGGTGCCAGGACTCTCTGGGAAAAAAGGACAAGAACAGGGGTCAGCATACCAGCCCAGCAAGGTACATTTTCCTGTTAATAAAAGTGATTAGGTATGGTACTATAAGCAAATTTGAGAAAACATTTTTGATAAATATTGATTTATTTATTTTTGTTTTGATTTTATTTATTGTCATTTAATGGAAATATAAATGTAACCATCAGGACTGGAGTGTCAGAGTGGAGGGTGAGGATCTTGGTTCATATTCACTTAGATGTAGGAGTTAGTTAGTTTTTGTGACTATTACACTTATGAACAAGGAGGAATACGATCTGAGACCAGCCCCATAACTCCAGGAAATTAACTGAATGCCTGCCCGCAATCAAGTGTTCGGAATAAGGTCAGTGCAGATTGTGCCTTGTTGTACCACCAGGGGCCAGTGCCGAGGCCAGAGGAGGAGTTGGATCGTCTCACCAAGAAGTTGGTGTATGACATGAATCATCCACCCACAGAAGAATACTTTGGTATAGTGTTTTTCACACCCTAAATCACATGAAGTGTTACATTAGTCATAAAATGAAAATGTGAATCACATCAGTTGGATGACAGACCCCCTTTTCTCTCTCTCTCTGTCTATCTCTCTCTCTTTCTCGCTTGCTCTCACTCTCTCTCTCGCTCTCTTTCTCTCTCGCTCTCTTTCTCTCTCTCGCGCTCTCCCTTTTTCTCTCTTGCTCTCCCTCCCTCTCTCTCTCTCGCTCTCTTTCTCTTTCACTCTCTCGCTCTCCCTCCCTCTCTCTTTCGCTTTCTCACTGCCTCTCTCTCTCTCTCTCGCTCTCTTTCCCTTTTTCTCTCTTGCTCTCCCTCCCTCTCTCTTTCTCTCTTTCTCTTGCTCTTTTTTCTTTCTCTCTCTTGCTCTACCTCCCTCTTTCGCTTTCTCACTCTGCCTCCCTCTCTCTCTCTCTTTCTCTCACTCTCTCGCTCTCCCTCCCTCTCTCTCTTTCTCTGTCTGTCTGTCTCTCTCACTCGCTCTGTCTCACCCTCTCTCTCTCTCTCTCTCTCTCTCCCCCCCCCCCCCCCTTTCTCTCTCTCTCTCAGGCCGCTGTGCGAGGTGTGGTGATAATGTGGTGGGTGATGGCAGTGGCTGTATTGCTATGGAGCAGGTTTTCCATGTGGAATGTTTTACATGCATCACCTGTCATGCCCGACTCAGAGGCCAACCTTTCTATGCACTGGACAAAAAGAGTTACTGTGAGAGCTGTTACATTGTGAGTTAGATTTTTTACTTACTTTTATTTATTCACTCATTCTATTTGCTTTTCCTCTTCTTTTCTGCATTTACTGTCTTTTACTCTTGTTCTCTTCGACTTTTACAATCTCTTTATTCTGTTGGTTTTTTCATCCACATTTATTTTACTAATGATTAAATGAGCTCTATTCAGTTTAACTTGTTACAGCGAGTTAATTATCCATAAAAATCGCTAATTGTGAGAACATTACTGTCCCTCAGTGGGGGACATGGCCGGTTATGAGTCAATTAAACTTTCCTTCTCTATCTTATATGACCCTTGTAAATTGATTAGGATGTGGTGTTATAACAGGTGATGTCTTGGGAGCACCCACTAATGTATAAAATGTGAGCCATTTTCTTGTAAGTGGAGTTGAACACTGGCTGTTAGGCTCATGGTGAGGTGAAATAATAAAAATATATTTCCTTGTGAAAAAGGAGGTGAGTGTTTGATTTATTGTTAGTTCCACATTCTTCTCATTCAGTTACTTATTCATGCAAAGGTAAAAAAATAAAGTTCATTCTATGGCACCATAAGTGTCTGTTTGTGATGGAAAATTAGTTTTTTACTCACGCATCCTTCTGTTACAGCTTTTCCTAATCTCTCTTTTTGGTTGCTGTCATTTCCCACAACTCAAGATTAATTTAATTGCCCTTTCTTTATGATTTAATTTCTTTTTAAACCCCTGGATGATTTTCGTCGCTGCTGTTTTAGTTTTGTGTGTTTAGTCCATTAACCAGCTACATGCACAAGTGTCAAATCAACACACACATGGAAACCTTATGGGCATTTTTTTAAATCTGTGCCTTCTGTTTTTTCTGGCTACAGAGCACGCTAGAACGCTGTTCGAAGTGTTCAAACCCAATCCTGGACCGTATCTTGCGCGCAATGGGGAAAGCCTATCATCCACGCTGCTTCACCTGCGTGGTGTGTGGCTGCTGTCTTGATGGAGTTCCCTTCACAGTGGATGCCACCTCCCAGATCCACTGCATTGAAGACTTCCACAGGTAACTGCAGTAGTGATCATTTGTGATTTGGTGCTGGTGCAAATTAATTGTCAGATCTTGAAGACTTTAATTTAACACATCTCCAAAACACTAGATCTTGTCGGGTCCTGGTGTGCAGTGGTCAGGACCGTTACTAAAAGTGGTCCACTGCTGAATGCACTCTCATTGGTCTTGGACCATGCATTCTAAGATGGCTGTAGCAAATTCCTCACTTGTGTGAAGGTGCTCGTTGAAGGAAACAGGTTTGTTTAGAATTAGAAACAAACCTCTCACTGAATCAGAAACAAATCAAAAGTTACACGGTTCCTAATACAACGCACCACACAGTAAGAAACTGTTCACGGATAAAACTACACTCAGTGAAAGCCTGAACATGAAGGTGAATGGCCATGGTGTCTCTGCACCCAAAATATTATAAACATACATTCATTAGTACAGACAGTAAACCTTTACAAGTTGTCATTATAAATATTCTAAATTTAAACAGTCACCTGTGCAGTATTAAGATGTATGAAGAATGTTGCCAGATATAGAATTACCACACGTTATGACTAAAATAAATTTGCTCTGATGCAACTATGGAGTCAAAAAAGGGTCAAAAAGATTTTTGTAAAACAATACTCACAAACGTGACAGACTTTTGTAACTGCGTTTGAGCGACTACAGACACGTAAAACTAAATTTGTAACTGGAAAGAACCAAGGTTCCAAGAATCAGGACCGGAACCGTGGTGGAAAAAGCACTATGGACGACAGAAACAAATCAATGATTCCGATTGGTTAAACAAACCTCGCGATCTGATTGGTCCAGCTAAAGCTTTCCTATTGGTCCATCGATTGGCCGTCAAAACAGGGTCTTAAATCCGCGACTGCAAAAAGAGATTCACACATGCAGCAGAGAAGGAGAATGTGTGGATTCCCACGGTCACATTTGGAACCTTAAAAAGGTCTGTTCTTGTACATTTTAAGCCGTTTGAGAAGGTACTGATCACACATTCACCACATTTCATTTACAAATGCAAATCAGTTTTACACATTTGTGATTTTAAGTTATTATTATTGTTGTAGTTGTTTTAAATTTGTGCATTCCAATACATTTGGTCTGTAGTTGCTCAAACGCAGTTATAACGTCCGTTACATTTGTGAGTATTGTTTTACAAACTCAATCTTTTTGACCCTTTTTTGACTCCATACACAACTGGTAAAAAAAATCAAACTATTTAAAACAGTTTTGTTTTGTGTGGTGTGTAAAATGTTCTGTTTAAATAAAAATCTGAAACGAAATTACATTTTTGTTGTTGTTGTTAAAGAGAGAGGCCCATATTTGGAATGTAAACAAGTCAGAAACCTCAGAGAATAATGTCAGAATACTTAGAGACAAGTCAAAAATATTCTATTCTTATCTCAGCATCTTAAATTTCTTTTTGAGAGATTTAGGCTGCACTTACACTAGGCAATTTGTCCCATACCCAGAGTGAGGGCTCCAAACCGTGCCTGAGCGTGGTATGCTGAAGTGTGTGTGCTAAGCATGCCTGAGCACTGAATGTGAACACTCGGATCCACACACACAGCGGCAGAGAGATCACTCAGGTTTACTCTGACATATATATATATATATATATATATATATATATATATATAATCAATAAATCTAAGGCATATGAGGGTGTCAAGAGTCAATGTCCACAAAATGTGCCGACACTAATAAAGTACAATCCTGAGTTTCACTGTGACGTGATGACATGAACATGCGTGGGTTTGGAACATTAAAACCCAGTGGGGAAGGGGGAAGAAACATACATTTCTCATGGTTTTGGCTCTGAAGTCACAATGTTTGACAGTGTGTGTGTGTGTGTGTGTTTTGTCTGTCAGGTGGACGCAGTGTTTTTTAATATATTTTAGATTGGGGCGTCCTGTTGATAGGGCGTCTTGTTGATGTAGGTCTGTAGAGATATGGGCTCAGAATGGTAGAGATTCATATCTGGATTTTAACAGTAGTTGACGTTGAACAGTGAACCTCCCAAACTCAATAAAAGTGGCTGAAGTAGAAGCCCAATCATTTACATTGTGTGCAGGAAATTTGCTCCACGCTGCTCTGTGTGTAGCCAGCCCATAATGCCCGAGCCAGGCCAGGAGGAGACAGTGAGGATTGTGGCTCTGGACCGCAGTTTCCATGTCAATTGCTACGTGTGTGAGGTAAGGTACAATGTATTGCTTTAACATCATGTAAAAAACATTCAAAGTAATTGAGCAAAAAATAAGGAAGAAATCTTGCAGTGTGTTGCAAAAGTTCAAACAGCAAAATGTAAGGAATGTACAGGAAGTTCTCATATCCAACCCTAAGCAGCAAACTGCACAGTGGGATTTGTGAGCATTACGAGGCTACATTTGTAGAAATATAAAAGCTATTTTCTGGTTAGTTTCTGCATCGTGTTTCTAAAGTCTGTTGGTGCCGTCTGATCAGAGCTGTGTGCCTGTCCCTATTTTGCAGGAGTGTGGATTGCTTCTGTCATCTGAAGGCGAGGGCAGAGGCTGCTACCCTCTGGACGGCCACATACTGTGCAAGAGCTGCAGTGCTCGTCGAATCCAAGACCTTTCTGCCAAAATCTCAACTGACTGCTAACAACCCGTTGCATCATTTTTCCACTTCTTTTCTTTCTATCTTACCTTCTGGTTTTTGCTGTTACGTCTGTGAGTAACGTTCATAGAGACAATCCACAGCTGTCAAACTCATATTCACGCCCCTCCCCTTTAGAGTAGCCAAAACTAGGTGATTAAAATAATTCTCGTTTTCCACATACTCAGGGTTAATAGTTAGTCATTAATAAAAATGAAGTTCAGGTCCATGACATGGACCCTATCAATAAAAACGTATATTGAGTATAATTTTGTATATCTCCAGGTATGAGAACGTGAGTTTGTTTATTCATGCGTGTTGCTCACTTCTCTGAACAGGGTTAGGACTTGATCAGGGTACTTTCGGACTTTATAATAAAGAGTCGATGCCACTGAGAGTCTGCTACAAACCTCTCTCTGTTTAAAGATTGTATTGAATAATCAGACATCACTCAAACTGTGACAGGAAGGGTTTGAAATGGACTCTTAATGACGTTACTCTTCATATCTGTGTCAGTGCGGTGTGGAGCTATGTCTTACGCTTTAGAAGTCACACTGCAGAACGTAATGTGGCCATAAAAACAGACATCATACGTTTCATCATGATTTTGTCGTAGGTTTTTTGCCTGTAATGAAATCACTGCACTGACACAACTTTATTTCCATTGAGCTCTAATCGTTCTTGAATCAAGGCGATTGTCTGCCAGTGAAGTAAGATACTTATCCTACTCCAGATAAGGTCAGATATCTTGAGATAAAGGATGAAGACTTTAAAATCATGTTTGTATATTCAGATATTTGTTTAAACTAATGATTAACCTTAGACATGTTTACATCGGACAGATTTTTCTAAGCTTACGCTGGGCTCCTGCGATCACTGACCTGAACTTTACTCACTTATCTTCAGCGCTAACCGAGGTGGATTTAGACACGTTTAGATATTAGCGTCAACAGGACACTGCCCTCTGTGTGAAACACAAATCCTGAGTCCGAATAGCGCCCCTTGTGTTGAATCTCCGTCCTGCTAAATAAGAACGTATAAATGATTCACAAACCAGGTTCAAAAGGTGCTTTAAGTCTAAAAATGACTGGAAATCAAAATGATAAATATTAGTGCAACTCACAAAACATAGGGAAATATTGTGATATTCTTTTACAAATTTCATAACGAGAGAATGTGTTGTCTGCTTTGTTTTATAAGATTTAGAAATATGGTGTACATTTAAGATGCTTTCGCCCAGACCTCTGTTTAGTGAAGTACAGTGGTCATTTAGCCTCAGTGCTTTGTATGGAGTCTGTTACTATTTAACACTAACCTCAGATCTTTCCTTCTAGCTTCAGCAGGAATAATCGAACATATCAGTGAACACTAAGGTTACTTTGGAGTGTGATTAATACATAAGATAAGTCCCGATGGCGAGCAATATAATGGTAGCTGATGTCAGAGATGAATTTGCTCTAGGTTTGGGGACGGTATGTTGAATCAGAGCTACGTTCTCCGATCCACACCCTGTTCCACTACAGGTAAATGAAGGAACTCTACGGAGTGTTGTATATGATTCATATGTGAAGCGTAGTGAGCTGATGACTAACGTGGTGTTATTCTGTTAGAACGTGCAGGATGATTGAATAAGGAGTAGTAACTTCTGTGAGGAAAATTAGGTGTAAATGAGTTTAGAAAAAATGTAGAGTGAAGTAGTGAGGACACATTTTAAATGTTGATTGATTTGAAGCAGGACTAGTATTTTTAGTTGTTTTCCTTAAACATCAGGCGGACATTGTGCAGTTGTCTGGGCAGAGGGATAACGGCGGCTAAATATAATACAGAATTTGTGCACTATAACTTTTCTAGGGGATGTCAAAATCAACATATTATTTGAGTAGAGACATCTGGGCTTTTGCTTACGTTTATACACAACTGGCAAAGCGTTACGTTTAGAAGGTGAATGAATGGAAATTTTCATGAGGGACATGGACATGGTGGTTATACTGTAATGTTACTTTGTTTATCGCTGAGGCCATGTTTCGTGGCGTTATTGTCTTTGTGCCATCCTTGTATGTATTGTTTTGTTCATAGTTTTGCCATAAAGAGTGTGTTTCACTCATCCACATGTTTCCTGATTGGGCTACACGTTTCATAGTTTAACAGTTGGTTCACGGTGTAATTAATAATTGATTTCATATTTTGTAACTGTTTCATATGAACCTCATAATGAATTGAACACGTGCCACAGGTGATGTACTAGGTTTATTAATTTATAAAGTAGCACTTCAAATTCTTTTGATGTGAAAACATTTGCAGAGTGAAGAATGTTAAGAGTTCAGTTATTCATTCGGAAACTCGCAGTGACTTGCATTGACTTATTTATTGAAAATGGGGCTTGTTTTAGATTGTGTCACTTCAGCTTGGTTTTCTCTGTTGCACCGTGTTCATGCATTAATTCTTTGTGTTATTAAGCACCTATAAACACCCTGAGGTGTGATGTGATTGAGTTATTCCCTTCATAAATGATTTGCCTTGTCGGTCCACATACTTTTCCCTGTGTCAAGTAGAAAGCTTTGCTTTTCCGGTCCTTTTAGGAGAACCTTTAATCCACAAACCCATCCATACAGCGAATATTTGATTGATGATTTTGTTTTTTTATAGCTTTTAATGGTCAAGCACAAAAGCCTTTATCTTGAGGCAAATGTAACAAATAAAACAGCAAAAAAAAGCTTCCAGATATTTGATGTTCTCTCTCTTTGGGATCATTCAGAAATCAGAATTTTGGAATTCAACTATGCACTGGAAATATTACAGTATTTTATATATTTTTAAGGTCCATTTGAAACGTTACCATTCTCTGACACAACCACAGTCACTAACCTGTTGATGTATCGGGAAATTAAAATGGTTTTAAAGCATTAGGCTCTTTAGGGAAACAATGTAATGTGTTTTTAAACGTCTAACAAAAGTGGATCAGCCGAAAGGTACGACAGCATTCAAACTAAATTCCTCTCAAAGTCATGCTCGTAAACAAAGACACAGCGCTGTGGCTAGCAGGAGGTGAACGTTTTCCAGAAGAAGTTGCGGCAGCCGGTTTTGCGCTCTCTCTGAGGGAAGGGCAGCTGGCGCACCACGTCACTCCGTACATCGGTGTCTGACAGCGCTTCGTTATCAACGCTGGCAAGGTCCAGATCCTTCAGCAGCTTTAGCACCAAGACGCGGGAAAGCTCCTAAACAACAACAACAACAACAGTTGGATGATATTTAAATGTGTACCTCCCTCTTCATACTTTTAGTTTTTGACCTAAACTGAAAACAACCTGCCACTGATGTTGTGTTTAATCACAGTGACTGGAAGAAAAGAAATGACCCAAAAAGTGTTTGGAATAAAATATTTTTACACAAACTAAGAATGTTTTTCCTTTCACTGAACAATTACAGCTTTGGAAATGTATTGGTTCAACACTGATGACAGGTTACACGCCTAAAAACAACGCTACAGAATGTTCTGTGAAATAATGCCATAAAATCATCTACAGTCAATTAAAGAAATTCATTAATAGTTTCTGAAGGAACAGATGTCCAATCTTTGAAAAGCTGCATAATGCTGACTTCCAAATGTTACACTTCAAAATATAAACCTAATGAAATGGAGACTACATTTCAAACAGAGTTTACTCCTAATGTTCTACTTTAAAAATTATTGGAAAGACTAAGAATAAATAGAAAAATTAGCATAATTACGTTTAAAATATCTAATTAATGTATTAAATAAACTGATGATTCACAGGCACTGAATAATGAGTTTCTCTCAATTTCTGTAAATCACCAGAGAAATGTGCAAATTTGAAATGTAATTTTTTACCAATGTTAAGATAAAGTTGAACAATTAACTGTATATTTTAGATTCAAACTAAATTTAATTTCTGAAATGACAGTAAATTATAAACATTAAATCTCAATGACTTTAACTTTAGAAACTGCAGAACTACAAATGTTCGTTAAATCAACGTCTAAATAGTTTGACAGATGCTTACACTGTCGGCTTAATATCAAATAATCAGCACATTTTTAGAGCAGCCTGGTTACTCACTTTTTAAAGTTAAAACACATTCCTCCTTTATATTCCACTTAAACATTCTTCAAATAAAAAGTATGTAGTGAATGATAATCTCACCTCATTCCCTTTGGGGTCAGCCTCATTCTGCAGCAGCTGGACCAGTGTCTCTCCTCTGGGAGCTGCATTGACTTCACTGACCAAAAAAACAACCGAGAGAGCCACCATTGTCACCTGCACCTGAAAACACATCCTGCCGTGTGTCATACACAGAGCTGATCACGGTGCCTGGAGGCAGGGGATAGGTTATATATCAGTGTGAATTAAGGGGGGGTTGGGGGTCTATATGGAAGGGTCTAATTGGTGGAAAAAGGGCAGGGTGAAATGGGATGGATGCTATGGTGGTTGTGAATG
Organism: Hoplias malabaricus; assembly: GCF_029633855.1. Taxonomy (NCBI): domain Eukaryota; kingdom Metazoa; phylum Chordata; class Actinopteri; order Characiformes; family Erythrinidae; genus Hoplias; species Hoplias malabaricus. The sequence goes on from NC_089808.1 coordinate 986,957, forward strand.
TGGAGGGGAGGGGTATTTGTGAGTGTTTATGAGTGTTCATCTGCATGGGCATAAGCTGGGTAGATGTTTTGATGACGAGATGAAAGCCAGGGTGTGTGTGTGTAGGGATCTCAGTAGGGATAAACTTTGATAAGGTCAGTGAAAAAGTGTAAAATTTGCATTTTAGACTCTATTCTAATGGCTATATGAAAGTATACTTATATATAGATATAAATACGTATTTCAGATTCATGTAAAGTTCAGTTGTAGAATTTGGTGGCAATGTTTCCATCTTAGAATAGCTTTGAGAGGATAAACAAAGACTTGACCGTCTTGGTTAGGAGTTCCCCATTTCTGTTTGTCATATTTATATATGTTTTTGAGCTCCAGTTTTAAAATCAATCTCACTTTACTCATTTTATTTATTGCTAACTTTCCTGTTTCCCTCTTTCCTTGTGGAGGTAGAGTGTATTATATCAGAGCTCTTCAGAAATGTCTGAATGAAGGTTGGTCTCAGACTTTCGCACAGTGCAAAATACATCATTTTTTTTATTAGCCATCTTTCCGTGGTCCTTCAGAGACACTGAGAGACAACAGTATTTCAAAGCTCAGTCATGGAGCCTGTATTTAGCGGTGCTAATGGCTGCTAAGGAAAGGAGTGCATTGACGTGGAGCTCTGTTAAGGGCAGAAATGCGTCACTTGTAATTAAGTGCAAAGTATGTTTGCATGTCTTACTCCCTGCGTGAGGTCCTTGTTACACAGAGCTGCTAATGACTAGAAGTGACTCAAATGTTAATTGGTCTGCATGCCCACTGCTCCCCCAATAAGAATCCAGCCTTTATACATGCCAACTGATGGCAAAGACATGCACATGCTGACATAAACCTATCACGACTTGATATTTAACCAGTAAAGGCATGAAGTTATCTAATCTAAAGAGATCTAAAACACGGTTCTTTTCTTGCCAGAGAGTAAATATGTCAGAATTAAACAGAATCACAAAATAAATGCTACAAATATAAATCAGTTAATTTATGTATAACACTTTTTACAGTTGATGTTTACAAAGACGACAAGGCAGCTTTTCAGAATTAGTAACTAGAATTAAATAACAACAACTGCAAATCAGAAAGCCCCAGGTGAGCAACCAAAGTCAACAGTGGCAAGAAAAAACAGGCAAGAGGCTCAAACTATGTACAGAAATGAACAGTATCAAATATTAGGTCTGTCATTATGCTCTGGTGTAGTCATATAATTACAGTACTGATATAAGAATGCTGTGAGGAGTGTGGTGTGTTCTCCCTGTGTCTGCGTGGGTTTCCTCCGGGTGACTGTGAGGAGTGTGGTGTGTTCTCTCTGTGTCTGCGTGGGTTTCCTCCGGGTGACTGCCTGTGAAGAGTCTGGTGTGTTCTCTCGGTGTCTGCGTGGGTTTCCTCTGGGTGACTGTCTGTGAGGAGTGTGGTGTGTTCTCTCTGTGTCTGCGTGGGTTTCCTCCAGGTGACTGTCTGTGAGGAGTGTGGTGTGTTCTCCCTGTGTCTGCGTGGGTTTCCTCCGGGTGACTGTCTGTGAGGAGTGTGGTGTGTTCTCTCTGTGTCTGCGTGGGTTTCCTCCAGGTGACTGTCTGTGAGGAGTGTGGTGTGTTCTCTCTGTGTCTGCGTGGGTTTCCTCCGGGTGACTGCCTGTGAGGAGTCTGGTGTGTTCTCTCGGTGTCTGCGTGGGTTTCCTCTGGGTGACTGTCTGTGAGGAGTCTGGTGTGTTCTCTCGGTGTCTGCGTGGGTTTCCTCCGGGTGACTGTCTGCAAGGAGTGTGGTGTGTTCTCTCTGTGTCTGCGTGGGTTTCCTCCGGGTGACTGTCTGTGAGGAGTGTGGTGTGTTCTCTCTGTGTCTGTGTGGGTTTCCTCCGGGTGACTGTCTGTGAAGAGTGTGGTGTGTTCTCCCTGTGTCTGCGGTGTGTTCTCCCCAACACAGTTTCTGGGTTATAGCACATGTGTGAAAGGTGATTAGGTAAAATTAGGTATTTTTGCCTTTGGGCTCCCCATGCAGTTGCATAGTATATTTCACTTTTACAGCACTTTCCTAAACTCAAGGTAAGGGTGGGTAAAGGTTGTAAGGGGATAGTTTCATACCCTCCTCCTAGACTTACATGGTACAGTTTCTACAACTGTGAGCCTGGAGTTTGTTTTTTATAATGAATTCAACCTTGACTCTTTTGCATCAGACATTTATCATCTACCGGACTTCAAAGTTGGCTTATGTCAGACCAAGGTGGCATTAAAATTCAAAGCAGCTTCCACTCCTACTCAAAGCCCCCAACCACCACCATCATCATCATCATCATCATCATCATCAGTCCCAACCTTTGGCTTCACAGATTAATCTGACAACTCATCATTTCCTGTGTGTTCATTAACATTTACTTAGAGGGCATTGCATTAGTGTGGACAACATGCTGAGCTCTGCAACACATGGGATCCCTCTCTTTCACCGCAGTTACATTTTTATTCACCACATGAACATTTTAGCTGCATTCTGAAAGACACAGAACACAAATTTGACACACCACACACGTCATAAATACGGTATAGGGTATTATCGTTATACCGCCCAGCCCTAAACAAGACTCATGTTTAATCAATGCATTCACCTGTCTTTTAACAGATTGTCATTAATCAGTCTGACACTGATGAACACAACAGAAACAACCAAAGATTAACTACAGTGAATGATGATATATCAACTGTCACATATACCCAAGGTGTTTCCCCTCCAAACACACACAGGTCACTGCCTCCTCAATATTAAGTCCAATTTATGATTCTGCTCCGAACCCACTCTGAACCAAACTACTGAACACACCACACTCCTCACAAACAGTTACCCGGAGCGGGAATGAAACCCACAACTTCCAGGACCCTGGAGCTGAGTGACTGCGACACCCACCTGCTGCACCACCGTGCCGCCCTCAGTTAAGTACAGATACACACACACAAAAATACTTAAGTGCAGTAACTAATTACATTTACTTCATTACTGTCCAACAATGTATTTATCATAATATTGACCCTAAAATATATCATTATTTTCCTCATACAATAAACAAACAAGCACAGGGCTTCAGTATTGTTTGCAGAGACATCTGCCAGTTCTATTAAAGATGGGCTATGCTTGTCCTGCCCATTTTGGACTGAAGCACCAGGTGGAAACCCACCCAGACACAAACAACACAAAACTCCCAAGGGCAGTGGAGATGTGTTCTATAGCCACTAGGTTGTAGTATCATGAGAAGTCATCTGAAATGAATAACTTGACCCCTTATATTTACACAGCCTTTAAAAATACTTGCTCATGTCTCTCTGGTCAAATCCTTTTTTAAAATGTAGTCAGTGTGTTTGAACTACTGATTCATTCACATTTAAAATGTAACACACATTAAAGTTGTTCATACATTTAAAATGGGAGAAATTTTGATACCCATTTTTACATTAACAGATAACACTGTTAACCAATAGGGTTCAGAGTTTACCGTTGGACGGAGCTCTGTGCGGAGGGTGGTGTGTGGAATGTGAAAGTCGATGTCGCCTAAGGACTTTTTTTTTGTTTTTGTTGTTTTGTTTTAATTTAATAAAGTATAGCTACATAATCAGCATACCACACACAACAGTCAGCGGATGTATTACACGTTAAATAAGTCATAATAATAATAATAATTAAAAAATTGATTTAATGTTCTTTTGCTTTCTTGTTTTTTATATTTTTAAAGTGGCGTTTTATTCCTTAATCTCAGAGAAAATGTATAAAGCTTGGCTAAAATTCATACCACCTTTATTTATGTAAATTATATTTACCCATAATATTGTACAAAAAGAAACACGTTAGTATCTAAATTGTCCAAAGTAAAATCAACAATAACATCCGAAATATCCAAATTAATATTTAATTTTTACAGGATCTTTTTACTAAACTCGGTGACCGGAAGCAGATCTTCTTTTTTTTTTTTTGTTTTGCCATTGTTTCGAGTTTAAAATTGTAGTAAGGACCAAAAAAATAAAAAAAATAAATAAAAATAAAAATAAATAAATAAAAATAAAATTAAAAAAATAAAAAATAAATAAAACCTATTGTATCGGTTTAATCGGTGGTTAAATCCGTGTAATTAATTAAAGTACTTTTATACAGACGCAGAGTCAATAATTTGTTACACACATGTTGGCTGAGATTTATGAACAAATTATGCTTGATGATAAAATCTAATGAAAAGGACAATTAGCGTAGAAAACAGATCATATTTATGATACGACTGACCAATATATGACCTAAAAATAATCTTGAACATTATTATGAAAAACAAACACACCATTTCCTGCTTGACATTAAACTCTGATAGAATAGTATCAATTGATTTTGCGTATAGGCCATTTATATTTGTATGTATTATTGTATTTTTGCATTTTGTATGTAAAAACCTATAGATTGGTTCTAATTCATTTTCATAATTTTGTGTATTTATTCATGTCGTATAATTTATTATTCGCGGCTTTTATTTTGAAACGTGAAAAGCGGCATTGGCGGAGTTTTCATTCCCGACTCGTCGTACGTTTGTTTGTCCCGACTCGTTCCAGTTGTTTGACGGTTTGTGTGGTTGTAGTCGCGGTGTTGGCACCGAGGAGCAGAAGATGTCGGACACTTGGAGCAATATCCAGGCGCATAAGAAGCAGGTGGACTCTCTGAGAGAGAGAATTCAGAGACGGAGGAGAGACCCCGCACAGATTAGCATCGGTAAAAAGAAGTAAACAACAATAACTATATGGGAAACGAATAAAAACAGCAAATAACACAGTGGGGACTTTTACACGACACTATGTAAACTCAATACTGCGAGGCCTTAAGAAGAACTCACTGTATATTTCACATATATATTATTATATGCTTTTACTTTGTTCCTCAATGGTCAGGTCCCCCACTTTGTACTCCAGAGCAGGGAGGGGTACCATTCTCGCCAATAAAGTTACACCCACGTTAGATTGTTTTGCTGTTTTTAATGTATGGAGCAGACACAGAATTCTGATCCTTCACTAAAATAATATCTGCTTTGTGGGTGTTGCTATGTCCTGGGTTTTTTATCTCTTGGTATTATCCTCTGTTTACTTCTCTGTCTCACTTCATCAGAGGTTGGAACTGCTGATGCTGCGGCCACACGAAGCGATAGTCCTGGGCCCACTGTTCAAACCTCTGCACAAGTAGAGGTGGAGAAACCCCCTGATCCTGAGTTAGAGCGAATGCTTCTGGGATACTTGTCTGAACTGGGCCTGTCTCTACCCACCGATTCTCTTGCCATCACTAACCAGCTCAACTCTGTATGTATTGCAGTGTGAGAGTAAGAATAATGGTTTTGTAAAAGTGTATGTTCAGTGTTATGATGTGGTGTATACATTCTCCGTCTCTTTTAGTCTGAATCACCAGTGTCCCACACCAGTATCCAGAGTCTTCTACTGAAATTTTCAGCTCAAGAGTTAATTGAAGTCCGGCAGCCAACCATCACTACTTTGTCGTCCTCGTCCTCCTTGTCCACCCTGGTCATCTCTGTAGATCACACCAAACTATCAGCCATGATTGGCAGCTCAACCTCACAGCTTCAAAGGACTGGTGTCAAAAGAAAAGGAGATGACTCCATTCACCAAAAAAGGGGCCCTGGCTCTTCTCCTTTGCTTCCGTCTCCAGCTTCACCACCCAAAACCTCATCAATTTCTTTGGCTTCCTCGTCTGTTTCACAGACAGGGACTTCTGATTGGAAGTTGGGAAGTGGAGGAGCTGGGTCTGACAAAAAAGGGCGAACCAATAAGGGAAAAACGTCTCATGTGGATATGGAGATAGAGAGCCTGTTGAACCAGCAGTCAACCAAGGAGCAGCAAAGCAAAAAGGTGCAAAGCAGCTTTGTATACTTGTTTTATTATTACCCATCTGATGTGGTTAATGCTTGCAGTAAAAAATACTCTTGTGCTACCTGGAATCATTGTGCACCAGTCCTTCACAGGGCAACACACACACACACATTCACTCACATACTCACACCTACGGACACTTTTGAGTCTCCAATCCACCTACCAATGTGTGTTTTTGGAATGTGGGAGGAAATCGGAGCACCCGGAGGAAACCCACGCAGACACATAGAGAACACACCACACTCCTCACAGACAGTCACCCAGAGGAAACCCACGCAGACACAGAGAGAACACACCACACTCCTCACAGACAGTCACCCAGAGGAAACCCACTCAGACACAGAGAGAACACACCACACTCCTCACAGACAGTCACCCGGAGGAAACCCACGCAGACACAGGGAGAACACACCACACTCCTCACAGACAGTCACCCGGAGGAAACCCACGCAGACACAGAGAGAACACACCACACTCCTCACAGACAGTCACCTGGAGGAAACCCACGCAGACACAGAGAGAACACACCACACTCCTCACGGACAGTCACCCGGAGGAAACCCACGCAGACACAGGGAGAACACACCACACTCCTCACAGACAGTCACCTGGAGGAAACCCACGCAGACACAGAGAGAACACACCACACTCCTCACGGACAGTCACCCGGAGGAAACCCACGCAGACACAGGGAGAACACACCACACTCCTCACAGACAGTCACCCGGAGGAAACCCACGCAGACACAGAGAGAACACACCACACTCCTCACAGACAGTCACCTGGAGGAAACCCACGCAGACACAGAGAGAACACACCACACTCCTCACAGACAGTCACCCGGAGGAAACCCACGCAGACACATAGAGAACACACCACACTCCTCACAGACAGTCACCCGGAGGAAACCCACGCAGACACAGAGAGAACACACCACACTCCTCACAGACAGTCACCCAGAGGAAACCCACTCAGACACAGAGAGAACACACCACACTCCTCACAGACAGTCACCCGGAGGAAACCCACGCAGACACAGGGAGAACACACCACACTCCTCACAGACAGTCACCCGGAGGAAACCCACGCAAACACAGAGAGAACACACCACACTCCTCACAGACAGTCACCTGGAGGAAACCCACGCAGACACAGAGAGAACACACCACACTCCTCACAGACAGTCACCCGGAGGAAACCCACGCAGACACAGGGAGAACACACCACACTCCTCACAGACAGTCACCCGGAGGAAACCCACGCAGACACAGGGAGAACACATCACATTCCTCACAGACAGTCACCCGGAGGAAACCCACGCAGACACAGGGAGAACACACCACACTCCTCACAGACAGTCACCCGGAGGAAACCCACACAGACACAGGGAGAACACACCACACTCCTCACAGACAGTCACCCGGAGCAGGAATTGAACCCACAACCTCCAGGTCCTTGGTGCTGTGTCACTGCAACACTACCTGCTGTGCCACCCCTAATATGGAATTCAATATTGAATCTGCCTTTCTGATTTATCTCATCTATATTTCAAATGCACACTGCTCACGTTTAAGTTAACAATTCATGTACACATCTTTGGCACGTTAGCCGTGGCATAAGGGTTCGAGAAGTTGGCTTGTGAACTCCTTTCTTCTCCCTCAGCACTTGGGTTTATGGGCCAGCACTTTATCCCCAGTGCACTAATGTGGGTGTGGGGGTGTGTTCACTGCCATGGATGTGTTAAATGTGTACTTAGTACAATCACCAATACTATCTCATTAATTTTCAATGGGAAGCATTGGCTCTGCCAGACACCGTCACACTCCCACAGTTGGAATGTTGAGTTTTCACTTTATGACACCCACATGTGGTCAGCTGTAGAGGGAGAAAGCACCTGAGCACTAAAAATACATCCTACGAAATGTATTAAATGTTAAGTTAATATCTTGAGGAACACTAATAAAACAAAATGCAGGAATACAACTAATTAAACACTTTACTTTAGCATTGTAGAGTTATTTCATGTACTTGACATTTCTCAGTCTCACATGGTCAGTAAGTCTTTGATGTGAGGTGGAATTATCTTTTTTTTTTTTTACAAGTTAAGTAATGTTTATTTATGTATGTGTTTGTGTGGTAGGTGAGCAGGGAGATCCTTGAGCTTCTGAACACTAGCTCAGCCAGGGAGCAGTCCATCGTGGAGAAGTTTCGTTCACGTGGCAGAGCACAGGTGCAAGAGTTCTGTGATCATGGGACTAAAGAAGAGTGTATGCGGTATGGAGACACCCCTCAACCATGCACCAAGCTGCACTTCAGGTGGGTCACCTATACATTTAAGCCTTTTTTAAATAGGTTTCCTGATCTCTTGGGATAGCTTGTTCCTCCTGTGCCTGATTCTGTTTTATGTCAGTGTAACTGGATATATACAGTACAACTTTCATCAGATGCTGTCACATGAAGCTTTACAGAAATGTAAATTCAATCCTCTAATAAGCTTGCCTAAGGTCACAATGCAAGGAAACACTGCTCAAGAACATGGGAGAAATAAACTTGCAGGTATTTCATTCTCTTCTGATCAAATTGGATAGAAGGATTTTAATATACATTCATTCATTCATTGTCTGTAACCCTTATCCAGTTAAGGGTCGCGGTGGGTCCAGAGCCTACCTGGACTCATTGGGCCCAAGGCAGGAATACACCCTGGAGGGGGCGCCAGTCCTTCACAGGGACACACACACACACTCACACACACACACACTCACACACACACACACTCACACACACACACACTCACTAACACCTACGGACACTTTTTGAGTCATCAATCCACCTACCAACGTGTGTTTTTGGACTGTGGGAGGAAACTGGAGCACCCGGAGGAAACCCACGCAGACACAGGGAGAACACACCACACTCCTCACAGACAGTCACCCGGAGGAAACCCACGCAGACACAGGGAGAACACACCACACTCCTCACAGACAGTCACCCGGAGGAAACCCATGCAGACACAGGGATAACACACCACACTCCTGCTGCGTCACCGTGCCGCCCCCTTATAATAAATAATATTTAATATGATGAAAGATGATCAGACAGAGACCTACATGTAATATGCTTGTTATATATAATAATATAGGTATGTAAATAATTTGACTCTAATAGACATGTGACACCCACAGGCGAATCATCAACAAGCACACAGACGAAAGCCTGGGAGACTGCTCATTCTTGAACACCTGCTTCCACATGGACACCTGTAAATACGTGCACTATGAGATTGACAGTCCACCTGAGGCAGAGTGTGGCACAATTGGGCAACAACCAGGGGCCACTGAGCTGGGCCTGCATTCTGGAGACGGGGACAGCAATGTGGGGAAACTGTTCCCAGCCCAGGTAGAAAATCTCTGCGTTTGGGGAATAGAATTCTGTTAGCCTCCCCATATTTTACAGATTCTATTACTTTTGTTTGGAGCTGTGATGTTTTCAGCATGGTTTTGTCATCTGTGTCTGCGTCAGTGGATCTGCTGTGATATTCGTTACCTGGATGTGTCTATCCTGGGGAAGTTCGCTGTGGTGATGGCTGACCCTCCATGGGACATCCACATGGAGCTTCCATATGGAACTCTAACAGACGATGAGATGAGAAAACTCAACATCCCCATCCTCCAGGACGATGGCTTCCTTTTCCTCTGGGTCACTGGCAGGTATTGATCAGCATTTTGCTTTTCGATAAATGTTTACAAAATAAAGAACCCAGGAACATACTCTTTGCATCGATTCGTCATTGAAAATAGAATTGTGACAACAGCAGATCAACTGGATTTTCTTATGGAATAATTTGCCTCCGAATGAAATGCGTTTTTGCTGCATTGATGGCGTCTGATCGCAGTGCAAACCCACCGCACACTGTCAGAAATGTACTTGAAAAATACAGACTAAATCTCTCATCAAGAATGTTATAGATGCTGAGAGATAAGGTCAGAATATTATAATGTTCTCACTTTATTCTCAAAATCTTCTGACTTCATTCTTGGAAGTTTCTGACTCAGGGCCATGAGCACAGGTCCAACGAGTCCAAACAGGACCAAGGCCCACTCAGTGACCCACGGTTAATTCATTACGAGTCAGAGCTGGTGCACGAATGACGCTTCAGCGCGCGTGGAGCATTAGAACCGTTCTGTGAAGCTTGTGTTTATATTAGTCTGAGGCGAGGGGATCAGAGACAGACAACACGTCATCACAGCTTTGTTTTCATGAATCGCATCACCACTGATTCACAAAGTGAACGTAAACCACCTCGACCCATATTTACCTGCGCCGCTGGCTGTAATTGTGCAGATTAATTTATTCAAACCCTCCTGCAGTTTTAGCTGTGGCCGTGTCAATGGTCTGAAGAGGTTTTGTAGATAGTTTTTATTTTTACATCAACAACATGAGAATATTTTTGTCGGCACCCGTGATGAAGCCAGATAGCACCCGGGCTGATGGGTACTATGGGTAACTCCTTCTGAGGCCTTGTAATGGCCTGGTCCACGGTCATCAGACAGGGTGTGTGAATGGTTTACTGTGGGTATATTGACATATTTTTGGAATAAAGTTCACATTTTCTCTGTATATCATAAGTACCTACAAGAATAATAAATTTGTATATTTTATCTGAGTCCCTTCTGATATATTCTTTGTTTACTAACATTTACAGAGCTATGGAGCTTGGCAGAGAGTGTCTAAGCCTCTGGGGGTAAGTACATGTTCTTCTTGAACCACGTAACTGTTTGTTGATATTTGCTTGTGTGTTTTTGGTTTTATTGTTATTATAATTATCATTACTCTCTCTCTTTCTCT